>NW_027496110.1:0-119044 GCF_021521415.1 Bidens hawaiensis
AGTGGATTACACCAGCAATGTTAGGTTATTGAACATAACTGAAATTGAAGTAGACGCGAGGTTTATTTCCAATGGCGGATTTACAGATGAACGCTCAGATGGAACAGATCCATGGAGAAATTCGAGATCATTTCCGTGCCCTAGCGTATGCTTTTTTTATATTTCATTCATTGATTTGTTTTATGAATTAGAATCAATCAATCAATCAATCATACCTAGTAAAATCCCTCCGACAGCAAAGCTATAAGTAGGGTCTGGGAGGGTGGGATGTAGGCACAGTACCTCTATCCAAAGGAATAAAGAGGTGGCTTCCAGAGAGACCCTCGGCTCTAGGTACATGTGTATGAAGCAAAATAAAGGAAATCAAAGTTTAACAGTTATATAAAAACTACTACTGATTATAATAATATTAATAATAAGATCACAGTTTAACAGCTATATAAAAGCTAATAATAATTATAATAATAATAATAATAATAATAATATATGTAAGGGAAATACCATTATGGTATGTGACCTAAATAAGTTAAGTCTAAGTCCTAAGGTATTCACTTCTCTCTAAAAATCCTTAACTTTAATTCTACTTCTCCACGAATTCCTATCCTCAACCATGTCCTCGGAGAGGTTTAGGTCTATCAAATCATGCCTAATCCTCTCATCCCAAGTCAATTTCGGTCGTCCTCTACCCCTCCTCCCCTCTATAGTAATGTTTTCTACGGATCTAACAGGATTCGTCGTCTGTCTTCTCTTTACATGTCCAAACCATCTCAATCTCCACTCTCTTATCTTGTCTGCTATGTTCGCCACCCCTAATCTCTCGCGAAACACAACGTTTCTTATTCGGTCTAGCCTTGTGTGCCCACACATCCAACGTAGCATTCTCATTTCTGCTACCTCCATCTTCCGCACTTGTGCCTTCTTGATGGCCCAACAATCTGTTCCATATAGCATTGCAGGTCTAACTGCCACCCTATAGAATTTTCCCTTTAGTTTAGTCGGGAAACTCTTGTCGCACAATATACCTGTGGCTGCTTTCCATCTACACCATCCTACCTGAACTCGGTGGGTCACATCACTGTCTAATTCCCCATCGCTCTGTACAAATGATCCTAAATACTCGAACTTCGTTACCTGCGGGACCACCTGACCTTCAATTGTGATCTGTGCGTCTTCATTGTCGTTTATCCCACCAAAATCACAGTGGAGGTACTCCGTCTTAGATCGGCTAATCTTTAAACCTTTGTCTCTAAGGTTGTTCGCCACTCCTCAAGCCTCATGTTTAGATCTTGTTTTTTCTCAGCAAGTAACACAATATCGTCTGCGAACATCATGCACCACGGGAGAGTCCCCTGAATCGACTTTGACAACTCATCCAAGACTACTGCAAAAAGAAACGGGCTCAACGCTGACCCCTGGTGAAGACCTACCTCTACAGGAAATAAATCAATATCCCCCACTGGCGCACGGACACTTGTTTCACTCCTGGTATACATATCCATAATTATCTCTATGTATTTCCTGGGCACTCTTCTACCCTCCAAGCACTTCCAGAGCACCTGTCGTGGCACACTGTCGTAGGCCTTTTCTAGGTCAATAAACACCATATGTAGATCGCGCTTCTTCTCCTTATACTTTACCATTAATCTTCTTATAAGGTGTATTGCCTCTGTGGTGGAACGGCCCGGCATGAAGCCAAATTGGTTGACCGTAACCTGAGTTTCTCGTCTAAGTCTACCCTCAATCACTCTTTCCCATAGCTTCATAGTATGACTTAGTAGTTTGATTCCTCGGTAGTTACCACAACATTGGGCGGTAGAGATTCCTCGGTAGTTACCTCAATCACTCTTTCCCTATACTTTTATGAATTAGAATGTTGAACTCAATTTCAATTTCAGGCTGTGAAATTAGGGCTTTCGAATTACCAGATTGTTTTCACCTTATATGATGTTAACTGATCTTAGTGAACAAAGCTTAGAAACATAACTGATTTGGGTTTAAAAGTTATAACTACCTTTTTATATAAAGTCTGATGTTTTCTAAAAGCTAGGTATAAGTGAAGAACATCAGTACAACACTTTCTTTCAACTTCAGTATAACATACATATATAAGATAAATAATAATTGGTTACGAAGAGTTACAATTTCTATACGGTATCTTCTTCCACTCTTAGTTTGCTGAAAGGATTGATGAACAAGTCGAGTGTAGAAAGATTAGTTCTTTGATTAACATGTTCAAATGTATAATTCATAAGCATAGTGGCGATGGATGCTAAACTTTTACGAGGTTTATTAAGTGTTCATAACCAACTGTTCTTCAGTTTGAAGAAAAGAAAAGAAAGGATAGTAAATTTCGATTGTGTTCTTAATTTGGAAAGAAAGGCTTTCGCGTTCTTAGGCTGAAAATAATAGAGAGAAATTTCCCAATTTCACAATAATAACTGTAGTATGTGAAGTACGTTAGTTTAGGTCGAGTGGCTTGGTCATTAATAAGTAATAAATTCCTTGTTATTTTTTCTTTGAAATCTTTTCATATCATTCAGTTTTACCATTTAGTTATTTACTTATTTCCTTCTCTTTTCGAAAAAACCGAAATTACTTGTAATGCATGTATGGTCGTTAGTGTGGCTTTATAGAAACTGCTAGAACATATAAGATGCTTCTATTTTTGGCAGGTTCAGCTTAAAATTTATAACTCAAAAGATGACCTAATATAACCAAATCGCACTTCTTAAAACAAAGCGCGATTGATGGATATTTTGGTTCCATACAATTTATGATAAATGCAAAATTAAGTTAGAACTGGAAGATGCTGTAAGTTTTGAAACGATTACAACTAGGTTCCAGAATTAGGGATTTGGATCCTACAGTTTGGTAAAAGCCGGTTTTTTAGAATGGGCTGTTCATAGGCTCCATAACCTCGTCACATTAAAAGTTACGTGTAGTACAAGTTCGAACACACCTCCATTATCCCGTTTTTCCATTAACATTCTACTAGCTAATTCTATTAAACGCTACAAGCAAGCTCTAGATAGCTTATTTAAGCCTTTAGGAATACCTTAAATTATTATGCTATGTCCACTTGCATGTTCTATTACGTAAGATGAATCTTAGTATACATGAACTTCATGCAATAGAACTTTATTTTCTTGACTTTGAGGTTATTTATGTGGTCAAGCTGCCAATCTTAATTTTGTTTTAAAGAGAGCATTTATATGATAGAGAAGTAATCCTTTTACTCTAAACTTTACTCAATACCATGCTCGTCTTTGTTTGAATACTAGTCAGATGCCCGCACGATGTAGCGGGAAACAACACTTAAAAGGTTGTTGGCGAGCCAAGCCTAGCTCGAGTCGAACATCATACCGAGCCGACTCAGCTCTGCTCGAAATTAAAGATAAAATCTTAAACTCGAGTTCGCCTTGATTATTTTGATATTTATATGATTTGAGTACTTATAATCATATTTTTGTAAAACATATCAAAAGATAATAATATTTATATAAACATGAGGGGGCAAAGTTGTAACTAACCCTTAAAATAATAAATTTAGTGTAAGTTGAGGTACTATACTTGTAATTAATTTTACTTGTAAAACTAACTTGTACATTCTTGCATATATCCATGCATTAATGACTTGTACAATTTAAACCGATTATCTGTTTTTAAAAGAAATTATATTGACACGTCAATAAAAATATGCTCGTTAAATGGGTATGTTAAGATTTAGTTTTAATCATGTTTTTGTAAAAGATATAACAAGAAAACCAAAAAGAATAAAGTTGGAGTAAAAATTGGTTAACCATGAGGGATGAAAGTTGTAATTATTTTCTTAAATTAACAAAATTTGATTAAAGTTGAGGTACCAAACTTGTAATATATTTGTTGAATTCAAATGAACGTGTGTTGTGTGTTGATTGTGTTTAAAAGACCATTTTGTCCTTTATTACACTTGCACTTTATGCCTTACAAATTGTAAATCCCTTAAAAAAGGTGTCTTAATTTACCCTTGTTTGGTGTATTATATATAGTAAAGATAAAGATATTATTATAATAAAGGAAATACGGCGTTCTGATGGTTGTTATTAAATTTCTTTTTGCAATTTAGAAATGGGTTTCAGAAACTGGACAAAGTTAAAGACACCACCAGGCAAAGTAAACAGTTGGAGGAACTTACTGGAAGGATGCGAGAATGCAAAAGGTAATAAACAGGTTTCTTCTTTATATAGTTCATATGCAAGAATTTAATTTTTTTCTCAATGCTGCAAGTATCTATTTTCATATGTCGTCTGTAGAAATTCTGTTGTTAAAACTTAAAATAATTATAACAATAATTATTATAAAATGACATCCTGCTGAATTTGTTTTTCATTAGGTTGATTAAAGAGTTTGACCGTGAAATCAAAGATGAAGAAGGCAGAAATCCTCCAGATGTCAGCAAGAAACTTAATGATGAGAAACAATCAATGGTAAAATTTGTTAGATTGTTATTTTTTTTATTGTTATTCACATTGTCTTTGGTGTGCTTGCAGATCAAGGAGCTGAATTCATATGTGGCGTTAAGAAAGACGTAAGCCCGTTTTGCGATTTGATTTTTTTTACGATTTTATCACCCAAAATGCTCTTTCCACATATTTACCTTTTTCTATAATATTTATGGTTTTCTTTTAAAATCCAGATATCAAAGCACTCTTGGAAATAAAAGAGTTGAACTTTTTGACATGGGGGCAGGTGCTAGTGAACCTATGGCTGATGACAATACTCGGGTTGCATCTGGTGAGATCAGACTATGACCCTTTAAAATTTTATGATGCCATCTTCTTTTAAGAACTTTAGCTTTAGTAATTTAACAAGATTTTATGATAGAAACCGAAAATCTAAATTACCGGAACTAAGATAAATAGCCACATTCGAGATAGGTTTGATCTCCAATTACAAGGATTAAAACCCAAATTTTATAACATAAACATAGACATCCTCCAATAAACAATGAATGTGTTATAAATACTAATCCTAACTAACGGTTATTGAACATAACGGCTCCACCACTCCTACATTTGTGAATTATTTTGGTTAACTAGAATTAAGTGGGACTTTTAATAACTGGGTTCGTATCATTTTTTCTATTACACGTGCCACAAAATCGAAATGACCCGTTGTAAAAAAAATTAAGCATTTATTGGGTATTAGTTTGTTCGTTAGTGATTTGGATGGTTGTTATGTAGAAATGACAAATCAGGAGCTTATTCAAGCTGGCAACCAGACAATGGACGAGACTGATCAGGCCATTGAGCGGTCTAAACAGGTGTGACATGACCATACGTTTATATTTTTATTTAAATAATCGGTTGATGGCGTCGTTATCACTTTTACTTATAACATATATATGTATAGGTGGTTCATCAAACAGTTGAAATGGGAACCCAAACTGCTGCTAAGCTGAAAGGCCAAGTAAGCAAATGCAAAATCCAGTTAATCTCACTTTTTTGTTATATAGTTATTTATGCTAATTAAAATATTTATTTATTTATTTATTTGTTAGACCGACCAAATGGGTCGTATTGTCAACGAACTGGACACCATTCAATTCTCTATCAAAAAGGCATCTCAGCTCGTGAAAGAAATAGGACGCCAGGTGGCGACAGATAAATGCATCATGGCTTTTCTTTTTCTTATCGTTATTGGCGTTATTGCTATTATCGTCGTGAAGGTATGTTGTAATCCATATAAAACCGGACACGTGTATTTTTTAACTATTAAAATGCAGTTTCTAACACGTGTTTGATGATTAGATTGTGAATCCCCACAACAAAGACATTAGAGACATACCAGGGTTAGCTCCTCCAGCTCCAGCTGCAAGGAGGTTATTGTATGTGACATCCGGAGATCATTTTTGAAGATCCGTTGGAGAAGATGAAATTGTTTGAATTATGATGAATCATATGACATGTCATGTTTGCCGAATGTATTCTTTCTTTTTATGAGATGTGCATATCCTACTTTATAAGTTTCTCTTTTATGTAAATTGGTTGATTCGTTTGGTTTTATTTCCATTATCAAGCATTGTATCGCGTACAACGCTTTAAAATATTATGATTTCCGTTGAATGCATGCTTATTATGATGTTTCTAGAGCAAACCAAAAAACAAACAATACCATAAAAATAGAAACAAATAGTGGAGTGAAGCAAATTGTTTTCTTCCACAAAATTTTAAACCTAAGGTACATGAACATCCCTACATGTATGGAAAACAATACTATTTTTCAACTATCTGGTATAAGATGAATGATTATGCATCTCTGCTGCTAAGTTGTGACCGCCCGATATGAGAAAGCCTTGAAGACGCCATAAGCGGTACCTCTTCGTCTACCACATTCATATCTGACATGGAGCTAACCTTCCCACTACTGGTATCATTATCATCAATGTTATCGGGTGCATACAAATTAGATGATTTCTTCTCAGCTCTCCAATCCTAACCATAATGTTCATATTACACATTTGGTTAACCAAAGACGTTTTAAAAACGAGCTCAATGTTTTAGCAAAGCTAACCTTATTCATCCGTTCCGGGAGGCTGTCGGTAGGAAGTTGAGACGCTTTAACATCTTTCACCTTTATGTAGTTGTACATTACTACACCACAAAGTGCTGCATACAAAAAAACAACTCTAAATCAGTATCGGTCAACATCAAAAAAGTCAAAATATAGTCAATACCTATGGCATAACCGATAATATTCAGCCCGGTGATGGCGGATTCGGGAAATATTACAGTTGAAAGAGCTATGAGTATCCAATCTTTCAACACACCCGCAACCCGAATGGTAACCGCTCCGGTTCTACCAATGACTAGAAAAATTGAGAAGTTTAATGCTAGAGCACAAACTGCATTCGAGAAGAAAATCCAGAAATTAAACTGAATTTGTGAAACTTCCATTCCCGCCTTCTCCAAGAAATACCAAGGCACAAACAGAAATGCAAAACTGAAAAAAAAAAGTAGCAGACACGTTAAAAAGTCATAACAGAAAACAGATTATATATGAAATAGAATATACCTGCATGGAGCTATGTAATATAAGCTTGTGATTGGATTTAGGGTTAAACCCTTCTTTTGCAGGAGGACTTGAGTTAGTACAAGTCTTAAAGCTTCTGCAAAGATGCCCGTGCACTGATAAAGTGTGCCAACCACGTTAAAATGGATTTCACCGTACGATGAGATAACAACCCCAACGCTGACTAGCAACATGTTTAAGAATACATCCCACCTCAGCTTGTCGGTACCACATAGGACAGCCATGATAAGTGTTGCTACCGGCACTGCATCATAGTACTTTTCACTAGTTAGTTATTGTCTGAAGAGTTAACAACAATATGTTTAAAGCAAGGTCAGTTTTACTTACTTAAGGCTTTTAGCATCTGAATGAAGGCCACTGATATGTGCAAATAAGCAGTGTTGCCAAACCTTCAAAAGTAAACATTAAATAGCAACCCACATATTCAAAAAATTAAATGAATCAAATGAAATGCAAATGGCTGATAATTCTTAGTTCATACCACAGACTTGATGCAAAGAAGGCACTGATGGGAATTACACAAGTTGCATATCTTGAAATGGCATAAAAGAAGAAAATTAGTGGCGGGATAAGAAGAATATAAGTAAAATAATATTATTTTTTGAAGTTGAATGTCTTACATTTCAAATGTCATTTTAACAGGAGCAACGACCTGCAGCACCATAGGGAAAGAAAACAAGTCATAAACTTATATAATAATATAGAGTTGAATTATGAATTAGGTGAAACTATACAAAAGTTAACAAAAACGATACCTTGAAAACACGAACAAGAAGGAAAGAAACAGCTCCGGAAAAGCCCATGTGTATCATAGTAAGTGTGATAGGGAAGGGAAAATTGAAGTACTTTGGAGAGAGAACCCACTGCAAATAAATAAAAAGATTGTAGGTATGATGGGCCATTATACGAATTATGAGTAACGGATGACATTAACAATTTAGACAAAAGGTGCATACTAGTTATTACCTTGTTGTACAGAATAACTCCAGATGACAGCAAAATGTAGATGAATAAGTACAAGTAGGTCAAAAAAAGTGACTTGTTAATCACTTTCATGGCAGCTATCAGTTCCAGATCACAATTATACAATCAGATTCTCTCCCCAAACTGATGATAAATATTCGGTTTCTCCTGACAAGATAGTTAATCCAGTTATCTAAAGCGGAGAGGGAACTTCACCTTCTGAACCATACGAAACCATAAGCGAAAGCCTCCTGCAAACAATACAGCCAAAGACACTTAGATTCAGAAGAAAACAATGTAAACAGGCCTTGCATAGGTGGACTTATTTATACATATCACAAACAGTACTTTGTGATAACAGATAATGAAATTAAGTCAGTCATGATTCAAGATAAATTTCAAAGCTTTATGCAGGGCAATATATTAAGTCAAATCTATAAATGTAAGCATAAATAGTTACAGGAAGCTCACTACAGAGAATTACTCCTGACTTTTATACTAAGTCTGCCTAGAGTATCAGTTTATCGTGTGCTATCTCCTACATTTAGCATCACTGCAGTCTACTTAAGAGGCAATATATACAATTTGGATAACTGAAAGTATGCAACATAAATATAACTTGTGGAAGCACATTGCCATCTGGTCTCATTACTTCATAGATGTTCCCCATGGAAGTAATCCAGAGTTCAAAAACTCTGTCATAGTATAAACATTCATTTTAATGACCCGTAAAATGGCTTACAGTTTTAGTACCACAATTAGTGTATGCACCGCCTTAGTCACTGACTTACTGTTTTAATATCTATGAGCTCAACAAAAGCTATATATTTACTCCGACCAAAGCCAACCACTTACTTGTCCAACTTCGATTTGGTATACCAATAATAAATCAGTGGCGGATCTAGAAGAAAAGTTCAGAGCGGGGTATCCTAATATTTGCTCAGGGGTATCCAAATACATAAAACTTAGAAGAAAAAAAAACATTTTGCACTAATTTTATCCCGAGCACCCCTTAGATCCGCCCTGCCAACACATTTAAATGAATGAAATAGGCAAATAATATGTGTGTTTTACTTGCTGCCATGCTATTGAATGTTCACAAGCCCCAATAATAAATTTGAAATTTGCCCTAATTAGAGTAAATCAAAGTTGTTATAGAGTAGTCTTCCTAATTCAAACATTGCAGGCATACATAGATCTACAGAAGTTATATTTTGCCCTAGCTTTCCATAATAACAATTACAGCAATACTAATAAACCTTTGAAATGATTAGAAAACCTAATAATATTGGACATGTAAAACCCTACATTGAGCTAAAAACACAAGCATTGTGGTTGGTAATTGGTAATCAAAGTTGAATCGAATCGGATTAAGAAACAGATCTGGTGATGTAATTAGTGTAAAGAAGTAGTAGTTATTATACCTTTGAATTGAAGATCGATTGAGTGTTTGTTTGTTTGTATGTAGCAGATCGCCAACTGAACAACTGATGAATGAATATTATTATTATTATTAATACAGAGAGAGTGATGAGATGTAGATTGTAGAGAGAGAAACACACGAAGACAAGTTTCTTTCTTTCTTTCTTTCTTTCTTTCGACTAATGTTATGTAATGACCAAATAAATATTCATGCTTTCCCCACCTATCCATTCCAACCCCTTAACCCTCTTGTACTTTATGCATCACTTGTTGTACCTTATGGGAGCCATTGTGTTGAAAAAACGTCTTGACATAAATTGTCACGTAGATGAAAAACGTCAACACGTTAAATAAAATTTATAAAATATATGTTTAATGGTGATTGGTGGAACGTGGGATTAAAGAGGGACAACGCCCTTGAAATTAGATGTGTAGGGGTACTTGGCGGGGTAATATTTTTAAATGATGTTTTGATTATTTATGAACATATAATATGAAAGTAAAAAAAATAATACTAGAAAATTTATTGAAAGTTGAGTGACTTAATTGAGAGAAAACTAAAAGTTGAGTAACCAAATTGAGACAAAAAAAAAAGTTTGGGTGACTCAATTAGAAATTTGGAATAAACTTGAAATTTGCTTACTATTATGTAATCTTGCTATTGATAGGATCTTATGAAGGTATGGCGTAGGCAAACCTTACATCTATCCATGAGAACAGAGATAATGCTTCCAAATTCATGTGATTACCGTTATTAGATATTTATCTTAAAGTGCACATTATTATTAAAGTATGGGTTGAGTCCTGTGATGGGATCCGTCATTCGGCAAACTATTGCTGACATGGTGACACGATAAAATTCTGATTTTGCCACAGCTGAAACTAATACAATAGCTCCACTAAATTTGTGGAGACGTATACTAACATTAAAAAGTATTTGTATTTCATTCTGAAACCTTTATTTTATTGTAAACTAAACAACCATATGAGTTGAAAAAAGAGAGCGTTCGAGGCACGTTTTGTAGCATATCCTGACCTAGTACAATTATAAAGCTCAGTAAGCTGACTATACATGCATTCACAAAAACAGTATCTCTATTCTTCATTATCAGTCCTTGAATGTAAATAATTAATGCGGGAGTCAGGATCAAATGGGTCCGCCCCATTTGGTTTGGTTAGTCAAAAGTGAATTGGATTCAAATCTACTGAAATGTTCATCTAGTTTTAATATAACTATATAAGCTTAAACCAAGAACCGAAACCATGGTAGAGATGACGGTGAAACCCGAACCTGATGAAAAAACCCGACACAATTGGGACGAACAATACTCGGCCTGTATGGGTTTGGGGTTAGTTTTAAATTTTTTCGTATATTTGAGACGAGTTTGAGATTTATTATATACCCGATAATATTGACCCACCTACCTTATTATATACCCGATCCGACATAACTATTTCTATATATTTATTTTGGATATGATGTTTTTAATGCTATACTTGTATAAGTGTACTCTTGTATATTTTTTTTGTCGTTGTAGGAAAATAGTTTAAAGAAATGAGGGTGGTTACAGACAAATGGAACTTTTTTGATAGTAACTGGCATGTTATTTTTTTGGTTGAATTGTTTTTCGTTTTGTGGAATTTTTATATTGTTGAATCTTGTTTATGGAAATTAGTTGAGACATTTTATGATAATCATTGTTTGTATTTTGATTAGTTATATTTTGTCAAAACCCGATAAGGTTTTGCACCCGGTATACTCGACGAATATTTTGTCAAATCCCAATAGAAAACCCAAAACTCAATGGGTATCCCTGAAACATGATAGGTAATTACCCGATACATACCCGACGGGTTGGGAACATACTTAATACTTTAATAATTGTTCTGAAATTGAGAATATCTAAAAATATCCCATACCTGACCTATTGCTATCCCTAAAGCATTATAAGAATTTAGTTTTCTTTGGTTTTAGTTTAACCTATAAATTAGGCAACAATACTTGTTAACATTTCTGAAAGAAAATGTCACGACGAAGGTTTAGCCAAAGCGATTTTTTAATAATCTAAATCATGACCAGCTCATAAAAACTCACACTTACAACTTGACCAATGACGTTATAGCTTTCATAATCAAGAACAATCTACCTATTTTAATAAAGTAAAAATAATTGTAGACATATGTCGGTTTGTAGTTAATCCTTACAATTTTTTCCCTCAAAAACTAATATATGTCATAAATCAATAATTATTCACTTTCCTTTTACACTACATTTATATTATATATACTACATGGTTAAACTATTCACTTCTTTAAATTTTATTTATATTATATCTACACACTTTTATAAAAATAAATATTTATATACTATACTACTATATATTGTAAGAATATATTTCACAACATACTTGGTGAAATCTAAAAATCAACAACAAACGGTGTGTGTTAAATATTGAAAAACAAAATATAATTTTAAATGTTATCATCAATATATTATGTTATGTATATTGTTGAAGATTGTAAATAAATAAAAAAAACTCTAATGTGTTTTCAATTTACGATGTAATTTTATAATCATTAACTTATAAATATTTGCTTAAAAGTTGATTTATTTTTTTTAAAATAAATCTATTTATCTATTAGTTTTTTTGTACATTGTCGTATAAATTTTAGTAAACTATACATACATGTGTTAAATTGTAAGGATAATATATACTAATCACTTTCAAATATAATAAAGTTCATCATATTCAGTTTCTTGGGTTTTTTTATCAAGGGTTGCTTCGGGTTTTTTGTGAAACTTATATCTGATTGTTACGGCTTAAAAGTCGATAAATAGATCATTTGGTACAAATTAACTACATTTGGCTTAAATTTGTTATGAGTAAAAAAGTGGTTATCTAAATATTTTTAAAATTTGAGAATGCAAATAGATTTATTGTCAAACTTGTTACGGGTTCAAAGTTTTGACTTAAAATGTATTTCAAATAAGAGTTAGAATTTTAAATGTGATTGTGTTTCGAATTTATTTTAAGGACATTTTGGAAATAGTCAAAAGATTCTGGATTTTACACATTGAGTATTTTTCCCATAACTATTATAATTTAAGAAAAAAATGAAAAACACTTCCGACATGCCACATCTGGGTCATCATTGACTTTTCCTTGAATAGTGATCAGATTGTTGTATGTGAAACATCACGTACAAAATTATGCTCAGGTGAAGCAAAACATTAAAAAAATTGGACGGGTTAACATGTTATTTTTTTGTCAATTGATAAAGTCAAGTAGCCCCTCAAACTTATCAAAATCTTTTTAATGGTGTAGCTCAAAACTATTATTATATGAGAAGTATTTTTCGAAATTGGTTCATAACCAAATTTCTTTTAATTATACATATATGCTACTAAGAATAATTTTTCAATAGACAGAGTATTCTTGGGTATGTTTTGCACGTGCACTATTTTTTTTATCAAGTTTATTTAAAAAAATATATCATTTCGTGATATAAATAAAATCAATTTATGTATAATGATACAAACATAGTCTAATACATTTTTCTATATACATTATGTATTGTTTTAATTGTAACTTAATTATTTAGATCATATGTGTATTACACGAGCTCTGAAACTAGTTTCATATATTGTAACTAAGATGTAATTATGTCTTCGGTCTTCCTCAAGTTGCTTGTCAAGATCGTGATACCATTAAATTACAAACATATTGGCTTACAAATCATGTTACGTTATCATAGTAGACAAAGTTACTTATCTGAGAGAGATTCTATTTAACAACTAAAATAAAATTTAAAATTGTTAGTGGGTAAGTCATAAGTATACTGATAGGAGTGTTCAAGAAATCCGAAATCCGAACTGAAACCGAAACCCAAATAAACCGATCCGAATTCTTAAACGGATATTCAGATCAGATCAATCCGAATATCCGAATAACTAATTCGGATTCGGATATGGAATTTTAAAAAATTCGGATTGTTCGGATTATTCGAATATCCGTTTAATCCGAATAAAAAACATGTTTTTAGTGATATTTTCCGGTCTGGTATATTAATTAGACTATTATTTTAAGTTTAAACTTTTAATTTGTGTTATGAGTAATTCGTATTTTCCGGTTTTATGTTTATTGTGATTCTAAACTATTAAATGTTATGAACAAAAAAATAGGAAATTTTTTTAGGCTTAATTCGGATTATTCGGATAATTTCGGATATTATCCGAATCCGATCCGAATTAAATTCGGATAGATTTGGGTCGGATAGGAATATTCCTAATTCGGATCGGATCGGATTTTGGATAGGGTCCAAAAATTCTCAAATCCGAATAACCCGAACCGAATAACTCGAATAATCCGTTATCCGATCCAATAAACACCCCTTAAGTATACATTATTACGACCAATACGTGTCATCTAAAACTGGTAAACCCAAATTGCCTAGGCTTCATCTTCAATATCATAGAACATTCTATGATATAGGGTTCACATGCATTATAATATAGTCATCAAAAGAATCCTATAAAACTTAAAACAAACTTTTACTTATAAATAAAGTTTTGGAATCAATTATATCCAGCTATAATAACATTTAGGACGTGGCTCAATGGTAGAGCACTTACTTTATTAGTGAGAGGTAGGGGGTTCAAACCTCACTATCGCCAATTTATATGGGAGATATGAGGGATGACCTTGGCTTGCCAGGGTTCGAGTCCTGATCTCACCCGGTTTTACCGGCTCCTCGTTGTCGTGCCATTAGGCGGGCATGGGGGTCGGGTTTTATCCGGTGAATCCCTCAATAGGGTGGACTGCTAGGGGCTTCGTCCGTCCATAATAGTAGCCGGCTCGGGCTACCTTTGGCCAATGGGGGCCGCGTACGAAGTACCCGGCGTTACTTAGTTGGTCGTTCAAAAAAAATAATAATAATAATATTTAAAAAAATGTAAAGAAACACTATATTGTCGTTTATAATGAATGCAACCAAAATTATCCAAATTGGTAAAGAGATAACTTTCTCCTACAAATCATTTTAAAAATAAAATTATTAAACGAAAAGTTGAAAATCTTGGGGATATATCGTATCGAGAAAAGTTAACGTGTAAATGAAATTAACGTACCAAACGTGATATATAATTACATAATTACTCTACCTGTATATATAATTACTTTACTTGATTATCACATTTAACATGTTAATTTTATTTGTGTTTGATCCAAACCCCATCATATATGTACAACACCAAATAACTATATTGTTTCTTGTGTTATTTAAAATATCACAAGTGGGGTAGGGAAATTATAAAAATTACACTAATCTCTTTCTTATTTTTATAATAACAATATTTAATAGGAAGTTATTTTTCTAAAAAGTTTAAGGGGGAGAGGCATTTATGGGTACTACACATACATTGCCCAATCTTGCCCTGTCTGCCCTCAATTACTCACAAACCGCAAAATTATTTGAAACACATACCCACAAATACCCTAGAACTTTTTGTTTGTTTTTTTAGTTATCTAATTACATTAAATGCCAAAAATGAATAAGTTTTATATGCAAACATTTGTCATGAAATGAAGTCATACACCCTACCCACATGGGATGACGATGATGTTGTCATGTGCTTAGGAAGCCATGCATCCTACCCCCCTCTCTAAGAAGTCATCATTGAATGTCGTATGTTCAAGTGATGACCAAAATGAGAAGGACAATGAGAGAAGAAACATGTTAATTCTCAATTAGTTTTAAACGTTTTGTAAGTCCCAAATTTGGATCTACACAATATGATATCAAGTAAACACGATGTTTGTGCAAAATCCAAACACCGTGGTAATTCAAGAACAATATAAATGAATAATAAGAACATGATGAACCTCAATGCACACATTTATTAATACCAAACGTCGGGTACATAAGTTCTTTGCAAATCTACTTTTCTCTCTACAGTTTTGATGGCTATTAAAGTGCTCCACTACTGCTTACCTAACTAATGACTAAACATTAACTATATATAGGCTTACCATATAAAAGGCCCAAAGGCCTAGCCCAACTAAGCCTAACCAAAATCCATAGGGATTTTGGTATTACGCCATCACAGCCATAATGCAATTCTTCAACTCATTTTCGTTTATTTCACTTTAGACTTGATCATGTGTTTTGATATGCGTCAGTCTAACCAATTTATGACCCAACAATCTCCCCCTTAGATTGATGCTTTCAAACCTTCAGAATCTTTACTTGAACATGATCAACAACTTCAACATCTGCATCCAATACTCTACCATCTCCCCCTTATTAACAGCATTATCCAATTTGAATCTCAGACACTTCATATGCTTCCATTGCAAGGAATCAGTCTTGAAAGAATAATCAACTTTGATAGAAAGATCAACCAAAATATTTTTAAAAACAATTAAATAAAACAAAATAAGACACATATTTTTGTAATTTTTATTCTTCTGATTTTTTTATGATTTTCTTGAAAAGACTTAAAATGAGATCATACAAGCTAAACCAACTATAACACATAAACCGATATCAGATTTTATGGGCTGAGAACAAAAGCCTGATCCAGTTTAAAACGATTTTTTAACGCATTTGTTTCGACAAGAGTAAACTTGATGTAAAATTAAAACGAATAAATAAAATATAATAAAAATAATAAAACAAAGACAAAAATAAATCAAAACAAAGTAATTTAACCGCCCGACCTTGTAATTTTAACAAATTTTGGGATCAAATCTTTGTTTCGATAAGCGAGCAAACTTTTATGAAAAGATCCGAACATGGAATCATATTGATTAAGATGCTTTCACAATAATTCATTTTCAGCATTATTATGACATAGAGAGACATGTTGATAGTAGGTATTAAGACACTTAGTATGATTTTCATTGCGTCAGTGATATGAAATAGGTTCAATTAGGCATAAATCTTATATAGACATCACTTATGGACCTATGATGCCTCCTATCTCTTCTCAAAGCCTATTTGGCTTTCCCCAGATCACCCCAATTTGACTCTAACCCCCTAGTGTTTGATCAAAAGATTTTCTCTATACAAACAAAATTTTAAGCTTTAAAGTTGAACGTTGGACTTACAAGCCATCCGGACTTACATGCATTACATTCAGGGTGTTTAGGACTTATTTGAATTCCCACCCTTGTAGTTCTAGTTTGACCCTTTAAGCTTTTGAAATAAGATTTTTTTTAATAACACAATATTATATAACAACCTTTTTATTTAACTTAGAAACATAATATTTTTGGTGATCAAGACACTAACGGGCTCGTATATGATTGGGTAATCTGGAGATATGCACATTTCTTCAAAATTACTCCCCACAGTTAGTTTAGCAGATTTAGTTTATATCACTTCAACTTTTATGGATCATGGAAAGCAACCATGCAAATCAATGACTGTTCCTAAAGTCTTTTAAGCTTAGTAACTTCACGCGTTAGGCACACATAATCAATTTTACTATCATTTTCCAAAGGTTGGATCAGTTTTCATTTTAAAATATTGGAAGCTTCTAAACAAGCTCTTAACTGAATAATCATATCACTTCCCAATATAGTTACGAAAGACAATTTTAAACTCAGTCGCCCCAGTCACTTTTAGCTCTCAGGTAAATGGATATCCCGTGTGTCTGTATATAGAAAACATGACCAAACACATATATAGATACATGTCCCTCAAACTTAGAGTACCCGACATAATTTTAAATGAAAGAAATTAAAACCAAAAACATGCCACAATCGCCCTAGTTGCTTTCAGTCTTTAGGTGAATGGCTATCCTGTATGTCTACAAGTAGATGACAAGTTCAAACATATACAAGTATACGCCCTTCAAACTTGAGTAACCTACGTAATTTTAAGCGAAAGTGTAAAAAAAATTTTTGAGTTAAGTGCCATTTTAGTACTTGTGGTTTGGCCAACTACGCAACTTTAGTACTGATGTACATATAAATATACATCTTTTCGGCATCAAATAATCTCTAAAAACTGCAATTTCTTTTTATTAACATAGCATAAAAGACTACTTATCATAATAAAACATAATTTCAGGTGAAACCAAGCCCTAAACAAAGAAACAAGCGAAAAGACGAAGAAAAATAGAAGAAAACGAAGAAACATGCCCCCATGCCTCAAGAAACATACCCCCATGCTTCTAACATAAGAAAAGACAAAATCTGGAAGCAAAAGCACGGGGCCGTGCTTATCACGCACGGAGCCGTGGACGAGTATACTGGAAAAGACAAAAAGAATTGAGCACATGTCACTAAAAAACACGGGGCTGTGCCTACCAACCACGGGGCCGTTGTCACCTCACACAAAAGACAAAACAAATCTGGCACATGTCATAAAGATACACGAGGCCGTGCTCATCATGCACGGGGCCGTACCTCACCATCCAGATTGCCTATAAATAGTGGCTCATGTTGCATTCATTAAGTGTGCCTTGAAAAGAGTTCTATCCGGTTTTCACTTATAAAAACACACACTAACACTCACATAGAAGACTTAGTGAAGAGTTTGAAGGCTTGGAGGTCATCACCATCAACCATCATCAACATCATTAGGAAGGAAGATTCATCTACATTTGGTTAGATTATTCCAAGTTTAATCATGTATATGTTATCATCATTCATCTTAATGTTTATCATCATGCTCATTATGAGCTAAACTCCTTTTACCACCTAAAATCTATGAAGAAGCTTTGTTTTACTTGATAATTATATAAAACATGTGGTGTAGTCTAGTAAAGTACATGGTTATATTACAATTATCTTTTGATGAGAAATGTTTCACCATCTTAAATCACTAATTCAAAGTTGGTGGTTGCCAATTCTATTGGCAATCGTTCATGATCGATTTATGTTCTTGAAAGATAGAAATACTTTGATACATTATCGAAACACATGTGAGAACCGAGCCCCGGTGCGGAAGCGTGAATAGTCGGTATTAACGATGGAGCTCGGATCCGGGTTAGGATCGTAACACGTATTCACTCTTGAACGATAATAATGGACGGATGTGGAGAGTTCGTTTTGATTAACAATAATCAATAAAGTAGGATGAACAATTGCATGTAATCGAAACACAATAGATAGATGTAGTAGTATGATTTCATTAACCGAATGATGTCATGAAGAACACTCATACATACATTCATACATACAAAGGAACGGCACCCGGGGAGAGCTCTTCCCCGGGGGCAAACTCTCCTAATACAATAATAAATCTCACAATGCACACATGACCTAAATAAATGACCTAAATCATCTATTTATACTAGTCTTGTGCCTTGGTCTTCACTCCACCGCCACTTGGATAAGACCAAAGGAATAAAACATAATATAATATTTCACCTGTCAAATGCTTCAATTTCTCGTTATAATATCTTGTCATATTTCTTTAATTTCTTATTATAAACAAGTGACAATTCGATGCGTCGGTCTAAAATATAATACCCAACAATCTCCCCCTTAGACCGATGCCATCGAATCACTTTTACGATCACCTCATAACTCGATGTCTTTCTCTAGAAATTCTCCCCCTCACAATAAGCGTCTCCCATTTTTCATTTCAAATCATCTTCTCTTTATCTCTTTCGGATATAGTTGTATAGGCATAAGATCGAGGATTCAAACTTTAATGATCAACTACGAGTTAATCCAAAACCGCAAAAGGAAATAAACTCAAAAATTTTCCTTAAAGTGAGTCTTTCACTTGATTCGACCAAAATATGCAATGAAATTCCATATAATTTTTCTCCCCCAATTTCGTTGCAATGCCATAAATGAATGTGTCTTTAAATCAAGTGCGGGTGAACATCTTCAATTCAAACAATCTTGACCATCCCTGTCAAGAATTGTTGATAAATATTCAAAATAAACACATTAAAAGATACCTTTTGTGGTTGAAAGTTGACATTTGACATGGTCAACTCTTGAAATGATCCGGATAAATCAACCATCTTGTTCTTGTAAGCACCTTGCTGAAGTTGTGAAAATTTCGTTGAATTTTGCCCAATTTTTTGCTCTAAAAACTTCCAAAATACCCCCTGTTGACCCGACAGTCAACGACTGAGTTGACCAAAAAAAAGTCACTTCCATACAGTCAGTCAAACTTGGGCAAACATTTTTCATTAAGAACACATGGTCAAAAAGTCAACGGATAAGCGAGTATACATTCATTTCTTCATCTTGGCCCGTTTGACTTTGAAAGTCAACTAGACATTCTCTCGAGCAAAGGACATGCTCGTGAATATGCCTTAACTTTTTTCTTTACAAACCTTAACAAGACATGCTCGAGACAAAGATTGTGTGCTCGAGAGTAATTATTGATTATGTGCTTGGGTTAAAGTGTGCTCGGATAATCAATACATAACTTTTCTCTTGTACCAACAACAAAATGACCTTGACGTCCCCGCGAATCAGCATCAACACTTGGCAAAACAGTGCAGCAACAATAGGCAACAAATTCAGCAGAATACTCAGCTCGTTAACATCAATTTTTAACAACAATTTCAGCGAGAAAACAGCTTGTTTCAGCACTTAAACTGCTAGTTTCAACAATTTCAGCGCGTTTAAACAGCAAACATAAGCAAAATCAGCACATTTTGGTTCATTTTAGCAATTTTCAGCACTTAAACAGTGCGTTTCAGCACGTTTTGATAGCAGTTCAGCCACAAACAACACGTATATCAGCAAGCATAATCAGCATATTTCAGCAACTAATAAGCAATTTTAGTGCGTTTCAGCTCGTTTAATAGCTATTCAGCACGTTAAACAGCTCGTTTAAGCACAAATCAACGCGTTTTCAGCAACGAATCAACAGTTTCAGCGTGTTTTCAACCCGTTTCAGCAGCAAAATCAGCTCGTTTAACATTAGTTCAGCACTTTTTCGGACGTTTTAACAGCATTAATCAGCAACAAAATTACCAAACTATCCCTTTTGCAACTGTTGTTAACTGTTCGATGATGAAATTTGCAGCAACAACTGCACCATATCAGCAACATTGTAGTTAAAACATATTGCAGCAGCAATTACCATTTGAAACTACACAATCAGCCCGCACACACCGCATAGACCACATTGTACCACTACAGAAATTACGAAGCGTGCCAGCCGACTTTGTACAGCAGCATTTACATTCTGTATCAATCTCTTTATAGCTATAAAAAAAGACTAAAATGCCCCCTTCTGTAGCGGTTTGGGTAATAAAAAAAACAGCAAAGTAGTTAAAATTCGTTAACTACCCGTGAACAACAATCTCAATCAGCAACTATCTTTGATCACTTATCATTTGTTCGTGAATAAGAAGCTCAAACGCACACATTAAATCTGCCGAACCCCGGTGCGGAAGCGTGAATATAGTCGGTATTAATCAACGGTGTGGAGCTTGGATCTAGGGTTAGGATCGAATCTCACTCATATATACTCTTGAAAGATGTTTGGACGGATGAGGTGTATTGGGAGAGAGCCTGATTTGATTAACAATCAACAATAAAGTAGGATGAACAGTTGTAATCAAAACACAAAAGATAGAAATGGTAGTATAAAATATTAGCCGAATGATTCTCATTAAGATGAAACACTCATACATACATTCATACATACAATCGATTAAGAAATATCAGCCGCCACCAGGAGAGCTCATCCTGGAGGCGGAGACTCTCTCAAAGGGATAAAACCCTAATTCTCACACAGACACAATACAGTCACTCATACTAGACAAATGAATAAAAACATCTATTTATACTAGTCTAGCATGACTTGGTCTTCAAGCCATCCACCCATGGTTGAGACCAAATAATATATTTTTCACCCACAAATTAATTCGATGCGTCGGTCTAAAACATAGCTTCCAACAATTTCCCCCTTAGACCGATGCCATCGAATTTCTTCCATGATCACCTCATAACTCGTTGTCTTTTGTTGAAATTCTCCCCCCCCCCATGTTAAGCTTCTCCCATTGTTCATTTCGAATTATCACTCTTATACCACTTTTGGATATAGTTGTATGGGCATATGAACGAGGCTTTGAACTTCAATGATCAATTTCAAGTAACAAGGTTATCACAAAAAGAAATAAACTCAATGTGATCATCAAATAATCTTCAATTATTAACTTGAGTCTTTTACTTGATTTGAAGCATGCCATTTGCAATGAAATTCAAAGATTTTTACTCCCCCAATTTTGTTGCAATTGTCTTTAATGAATGTGTCTTCAAATCAAGTGTGGGTGAAACAATCTTGATCATCCTCATCAAGATTGTAAAAATCTCAGATAAACATATTCAAAAGTTGGTTGACACTTAATGTGATTAAATCCTTAAGCTTGGTCAACACTTGTTCTTGTAAAGCTCTTGATGAAGTCGTGAAATTGGATGAGGTTTGAATTCCATAAGCTTGTTGATGATTGGAGAAAAATTACCAAAATACCCCTGGTATATATCTTCCGTAGAGAACAGCTTGGTCAAACGGTCAACGGCACCAAAAATCTCAAAAGTTTTTTCAAAACTTTGAAATGTTTCACAAACTCTGTTTCCTAGCACATAGTGTGCTTGGGATCACTTTCCTAGCACAAACTGTGCTTGGCAGCACTTCCCTAGCACAAAGTGTACCCGGAAGCAGTTTCCTAGCACAAAGTGTACTCGGAAGCAAAAACACTTGTGATTTTTCAATTTTTTGCACTAGCACAAAGTGTACTAGGAAGCTCTTTCCTAGCACAAAGTGTACCCGGAAAGCAAAACACTTGTGATTTTTCATTTTTTTTTACTATCACAAAGTGTACTCGGAAGCTCTTTCCTAGCACAAAGTGTACCCGGAAAGCAAAACACTTGTGATTTTTCAATTTTTCACTAGCACAAAGTGTGTCCGGAAGCAAAAGTGTGCTCGGAAACAAAAGTGTGCTCGGATTACTTAGAGCTTTTTCATTTTCACCCAAACATGCTCGGAAGCAAAAGTATGCTCGGGAGCAAGGGTGTGCTCGACACAAACTTGAGTTTTCTCTTCACAAGCATAATTGTTCAAGACAAAACAAAGTATGCTCGAAAAAGAGTCTGCTCGAATAAATAACAAAGTGTTCTCGAGACTTAAAGAAGATAGTTTTCTTGAGAAGACAAAGGATATGCTCTGGGTTTCACAAAGTGTGCTCGATATAAGATGTGCTCGAAAAGACCTGTGCTTGAGCCAAACAAAGATGTGCTTGGGCAAAACATCTCCTGTGCTAGAAGCAACACTTAGTCATTTTCCATACTCGAGTTCAGTCTTATATGATCATAGTATGCTCGAGACACCAAAACTTCATTTCCGTATAATCAGTTACTGATTTGCCCTTGCAGAATCTGCTTGAATATTCACATTGCATTTGCTGCAACAAACCAAAATTATATTGCCTCTAGTACATGTTCATTTCTGACTTGTACATTCTCCATACCAGTTTGTACCAGTGGCAATGTTTGTCTACCAAATCATGTACAGTTCGAGCAGCACAAATAACATAAACAACAACGAGCACACATAAACCCTAATTTTCAGATATGGAACAGGTCTCATAATCTGAAATTAATCATTGTAGCAATATCCACGCTATCTCGAAATCAAAGAAACCTATCTTCATATCATAATCAATCTTTTCAGATCTGGAAATCATCAAATGAACAGTGTTGCCCCAAAACGAGCCAAATAACACTGTTACATCAGATCTGGACCGTTCTGACCAAATATACATGAAATTGATGTTGGATCTCCAAACGAGTCATCAACCCAAACATCAATCCATATACTTTTCTCCAAATCATCAAATAATTTCAAAACCCCTAAAAATAATTTCAACGAACTTCATCGTTTAACGTTCATGGTGGATTCAAGAGCGAAATGAATCTGTTCAGTGGTTAGTCTGAACGATTCGGTAACCCCGCTCTGATACCAATTGACAGGTCTGAGCCCCAGTGCGGAAGCGTGAATAATCGGTATTAAACAACGGTGTGGAGCTCGGATCTAGGGTTAGGATCGAATCTCACTCATATTCACTCTTGAAAGATGTTTGGACGGATGAGGTGTATTGGGAGAGAGCTTGATTTGATTAACAATCAACAATAAAGTAGGATGAACAATTGTAATCAAAACACAAAAGATAAAAATGGTAGTATGAAGTATTAGCCGAATGATTCTCATTAAGATGAAACACTCATACATACAATCGATTAAGAAATATCAGCCGCCACCAGGAGAGCTCATCCTGGAGGCGGAGGCTCTCTCAAAGAGATAAAACCCTAATTCTCACACAGACACAATACAGTCACTCATACTACACAAATAAATAAAAACATCTATTTATACTAGTCTAGCATGACTTGGTCTTCAAGCCATCCACCCTTGGTTGAGACCAAATAATATATTTTTCACCTACAAATTAATTCGATGCGTCGGTCTAAAACATAGGTTCCAACAACACGGATCCTTATATTTTACTTAGAAACGATGAGATATAAGTTATGATGTATTTCTCTAAGTCTTGGTAATCCGAAAATGGCTTTGCCTAGGATATCATGCTAGTTATAGAAATCATATGTTAATGGAATGTGTAATTATAACCTGCATAAATCAACCAAGGGGAGGTTGTGTGAGTTAACTACAACCACCCGAAGTTGTTAGAATTGGTATTTGAGAAATCGAAGTCAATCCTAATCTTTCTACTTTACGAAACTACTTGCCAACTTAAATTGACATCATTGAGATGGAATGACATTAGGAAATGATGGACTTTAAAATGGGCATGTTATCTCCTTAGTGCCAAAGATGCTCACTTAAGGTTTAAGGAGCTATCTATCATATATTGCTACGGCAAGTTTACCACATGTTTAAATATTAATTATCAATGCTAAAATGGAGTGGATTCTTGATCTTAGATGGTAACCTTCGCATAATTGAACAACTCGTTTAGAATCTCTTGTCTTGGTTACCTATATATTATATACAAGTATTTATATTTTATAAAAAGTTCAAAAATTAACCCCAAAATGATTAAAACCTCCGATTAAAGTAAAACAACGATTTACTATTAGAAACATTTATGTCCACGGATCGATACTTGGTTCTTACCAATACTATTCTACATATACGATAGGTACACTTGCCTATTTTGTGTGTGTTTAGTCTTTGTAGAAATCACTTTTATAAATTTAAAACACGATCTTGTGCAAAAGCAAATCATTCCATCCCATCATATTTTATACCACACGCACGCACGCACATCAAAGTTTTTTGGCGCCGTTGCCGGAGACACGGTACGTTTCTAAGAACGATCCAAGTTTTAATTTAATCATTGTTCATAATTGTACAAATTTTTAACTTTTATTTTATTTTATCTTATTTTATTACATTTTTGCTAAATATTAAAATATATAATTTTACGGCTAGCCTATTTTTTTTTACCTTACTTTACTTTAATTAATTTAGACCTTAGTTTAGTTTAGTTTAAAGTAGCTTAACTTAACTTGTAGACTAACCTTTTAGACTAACTTTAGCTAACTTTCACTTTAGTTTACTTTTGATTTAGTCCCATGTATGTCCTCTACTTTTGAGCCTGAGCTTGTTTCTCCAATTTCTGAACCGGAATGACTCTTTCATCGACGAGCACGTAAACGGATAGCAGAAACCGCCAAAGCAATCAAAGACGAATCAGTAGACGCAACCACATCAGGAGAAAATCAAACCGAAGAAATGATGGCGGCCTAGAATAATGAGCCGAACATGAGCCAGTATGCCAAGCCAACTCTTGAAGGCTATGGCAATGGAGTGGCTCCACCCGAAATCACCGAAAATTTCGAAATCAAATCAAGCACCATTCATATGGTGGAAAATTCAGTTCAATTTCATGGTCTCCTCGACGAAGACCCTCTTTCTGGCATATCTCGATTCTTACGAATCTGCGGAACCTTTAAAATCCAAAATTGTTCAGAAGATCAAATCAAACTCAAACTCTTTCCTTTCTCTTTAAGGGTACAAGCCCTAGAATGGATAGAATCTCTTTCCTCTGGTTCCATCACCACTTGAAACCAGATGGTTGAACAGTTTCTCCTCAAATATTTTCCGCCCGATAAAACTGCCAAATACCGAGCCAGCATTACCGGATTCCGGACCGATGATAATGAATCGTTACACGCAGCATGGGAAAGATACAAAAGTCTTCTAAGAAGATACCCACATCATGGACTGAGCGTATGGTTACAAGTTCAAACTTTCTTTGACGCACAATCCAGTCAAAACAAACAGGCCATCGACCAAATCGCTGGTGGAGACCTGGGATCCAAATCACCTAACGAAGCATTTGAAGTCCTGGAGAAAGCCGCAAAGAAGAGTTTCGCTTACAACCCACCAAGATTTGCACCTACCCATAAAGGAATACACCACGTTGATTCCAACACTCTTGTCACAGCACAACTTGAAGTCCTTTCTAAAAAATTCGAACAACTTCAAGCCGAACTATCAAAAACCAGACTCACCTGTGACACTTGTGGAGGAAATCATAAGATGAGTGACTGTAAACAAGTCATCATGGCCATGGAAGAAGTCGATTTCCTCGCTCGACAGAACAACGCTTTCAGCAACAACTACAATCCAGGATGGAGAAACCACCCGAATTTCAGCTGGAAAGACGAAGGTAACACTCAACCTTTATCCGGATTCGAAAAAGACCAATGAATCAACCCTTCCAACCTAAACCTCAATACCAAGATCAAAGTTCTAGTAGCCATCAAAACCCAAGCTACTCTAAGATCGAAGAAATGTTAATTCAGTTAATGACCAAAACAAATGAAACAGAAAAGAAAGCCGACTCAAGAGCTGTTGATATCAGCGGGGTATTATTAACACATGAAGCCGATCTCAAAAGTCAACAGGCATCACTTCAGAACCTAGAAACCCAAATCGGACAAATTGTCCGACAATTATCCGAAAGACCACCTGGCGCTCTTCCAAGCAACACAATCACCAACCCGAATGCAACAGTTAACACCGTTACACTCAGGAGCGGTACGACCACTGTTGTCTCACCAACTTTAGAATCAGTTATGGAGAAAAAGTCTCCTGATGAAACACAGGAAAAGCGAACCCCAACAAGCATAGTCCAGCCTAAGGAGCCAGTCCGAACCTATGTTCCACATATTCCTTACCCTGGAAGACTGAAGCAGGAGCGATTGGAAGCCCAGTATAGGAAGTTTCTAGAACTCTTTAAACAACTCCATATCAACATCCCTTTTGTCAAAGCTATTGCTCAGATGCCAAAATATGAAAAGTTTCTCAAAGAAGTGCTGACAAACAAAAGGAAGCAGGAGGAGCTCTCTCATGTCACCCTAAGTGAAGAATGTTCAGCTGTCCTCCAAAGCAAGCTACCGACAAAGATGACCGATCCAGGGAGCTTTACTATCCCTTGTCTCATAGGAAATTTATCTGTTAGCAATGCCCTGGCTGACCTAGGAGCTAGTATTAATTTAATGCCTTATGCGGTTTTTGCAAAACTAGGGATAGGAGAACCAAAACCCACCCGCATGAGCATTCAGTTAGCTGACCGATCCGTTAAATATCCTCGGGGCATTGTTGAAAACATGCTTGTCAAAATTGACAAGTTTGTTTTCCCAGTAGATTTTGTGATTCTAGACATGGAGGAAGACAAAAGTGTACCTCTGATTTTAGGAAGACCCTTTTTAGCCACCGCAAAGGCTATCGTTGATGTTTGCACCGGTAAACTCACTCTCAGGGTCAATGACGAGGCAATCACTTTTGACATAGGAAAATCTATTCAATATCCACAACAGCACGATGACACATTATATTGTTGTCACACCCCCGTCTAGGGCCTAGGAGCGTAACCCAACAGTTGGTATCGTAGTTGTAAATAAATCTGAGTTGCGTTTAGTTTGCGGAAGACTTAAAAACTTTAAGGATCGAAAATGTAACTTTTATATATACATTCAAAAGACGGGATTATAAAATACCCGTTTAAGTTATTACAAAATATTTATGTGTTTATGATTACAAACCACCATATTAAGTTATTACAAAATAATCCGAGCCATCGGATATTAGTAGCACTTCGACACTCCAAGTGCTAAACTTGTTCACCTGCAAAATGTAAGAAAATACGTCAGCAACGAATGCTGGTGAACACGCCGACGCATAAATAACTCTTTTACTTTATTACCCCTCGAGACTACGCCTGCCTCGGCCCAACGTGGCTTAGGAATAACAAAGTCAAATAACACATTATAAACTAGAGCCTCTACACTAGGTCACCTCACAAACACCGCAGCGTTAGACTTCATTAAGTACCCGTAAATATACACAACGGTCGTACTCCCTGCAGGAGAGCGTCCTACGACCAAGGGTGGTGCGATCATGCCCATGCATCGCATAGTACCACCTATGTAAAGATCCAGACATATGTATACCACAGCTTGAGGACTAGGTTTATACCCATAGTTATAACGGTTTTAGGAACACATAGTTCCTTGTAAACAATTTCATATAACAAGTTGACTCATTTTGAAAACAAGTTTAAAAGTTTGGGGGCGTATTCACCTTATCTCTTTAGGACCGGCTTCACTCACCGTCCAAGGGTCTTTCCCTTTCTTTATCTCGAACCTATAGTTACGAGTATAAATATTTGTTAGTCGGATACACGATCCGGCTTAAGACCTTTAGTCTTATATCTCAATCCTCGATTGAACCTTTAGTTCAATTCTTATTTACTTGAAAACCTCTTGTTTAAAAGTAAATTATAAACCTTTAGTTTATATTCAAAACCCGACGTTTCTTCTTCTCCAAGAAATGTAATCTTTTCTTTTATTATTTAAGAATACTCTTTATTCATTAAATAATAATTTCATAACAAAGAATATAATCATATATACTTACACACATATATATGAATTCACAATATTCAATAATCATACTTTTATTCATTTCTTTGTTATGTTTTCTTTTCTTTTATCGAGGTATCGAGTATAACCTCGACTTAAGGGCAAAGCCTTGAATATAATATTCAATTATATTGAATTCGATATTACCGCCTAACCTTAGTGGCGTACCGAAATCCTAGGGACTGGAGCAGCACTCCGACGCCGCTTTACTTCTCGATCGTCAAATGAGTACACCAAACTTCAATACTCGTTGACACGCTTTTCGAGATTCATTGCCATTTCAACAACACCTTCTTGGTATGTGAGTGGAGGGTAGCATAAACTCTAAGGAAACGTTGGTACACAAACGAGATTCGAGGCACGCTTATCGAGGATTTCTAGAGAGAGAGTAGAGAGATGTGAGAGCTGTGTTTGGGATGCCTGGAATGAGATACCATGGCCCCTATTTATAGACATTATTTTGGACCCCATCGCGGTACGCGATGGGTCCCTCAGGAGACCTATCGCGTACCGCGATATAGGTCTGCTGACGCACAGCGTAGACCTGCCACGTGTCGACACGTGGCAACACGTGGCGGCAGCGTTGCCACGTGGTGACACGTGACAGCACATGGTGGCACACATGTCACAACTTGTCAGAAGCCCCATTGCGATACGTGATGGATTTCTCTTCTGACTCATCGTGTAGCGCGATGGGTCAGGAAATCAGAATTTTCAATTTACACCCTCAAGTTTGGGTTTTGGCAATTTTAGGTACTATACTTTGGAAAGTTGATACTTTGAACTTCGAAATTTTCACGGTGTTACAATTGTGTTGACATCATAGACTCCATCGTGAGTTGCTATATGTGAGATTCCTCTATCAACACTCCCATAGAAACACAAGTCTTAGACAAAACACTCAACAAACCCATTTTAGAGAACGAAAATTTCAATAATAACCACCAAGAAGAATCAGAAATGATATGCGAAATCATTGAAAACAATGAAAAATCAAAACCATCAATCGAAGAGCCACCAGCCTTAGAGTTAAAAGAACTACCAAAACATCTCAAATACGCCTTTCTAGAGAAAGATTCTCAACTCCCAGTAATTATTTCATCTCACCTTTCTAAAGAAGAGAAAGACGAACTTCTTAAGGTTCTCAAAAACCATAAGAAAGCTATCACATGGAAGATCATGGATATCAAAAGCATCAGTCCTTCCTTTTGTACTCACAAAATTCTCATGGAAGAAGAATACAAACCCGTGTTCCAACATCAAAGACGTCTCAATCCAAACATGCAAGATGTGGTGAAGAAGGAAGTAATAAAACTACTTGATGCCGGATTAATCTACCCGATCTCGGATTCACCTTGGGTTAGTCCTGTTCAGGTAGTACCCAAGAAGGGAGGAATGACGGTTGTAATGAACGAGAAGAACAAACTAATACCAATGAGAACCATTACAGGCTGGCGAGTTTGCATTGATTACCGGAAGCTTAATGATGCCACAAGAAAAGATCATTTTCCACTTCCTTTCATAGATCAAATGCTCGAACGATTATCTGGAAAAATGTTCTACTGTTTTCTTGATGGATTTTTCGGATACTTTCAGATTCCCATTGCTCCTGAAGATCAGGAGAAAACTACTTTTACATGTTCATACGGAACCTTCACCTACCGAAGAATGCCATTTGGACTATGTAATGCTCCAGCCACCTTCCAACGTTGCATGGTAGCCATCTTTCATGAAATAATCGAAAACTCTATGGAGGTTTTCATGGACGACTTCTCAGTCTTTGGAGACTCCTTCGATCATTGTCTAAAAAACCAAGACAAAATGTTAGCTAGGTGTGAAAAAGTAAACCTAGTGCTCAACTTGGAAAAATGCCACTTTATGGTAAAGGAATGCATTGTTCTAGAACACAAGATTTCTCAAAACGGACTAGAGGTTGATAGGGCCAAAATAGAAACCATATCCAAACTTCTGCCGCCAACTTCAGTCAAAGCCATTAGAAGTTTTCTAGGTCACGCAGGTTTCTACCGCCGCTTTATAAAAGACTTCTCAAAAATCTCAAGACCTATAATCAAACTTCTAGAGAAAGACGCAACATTTGTCTTCTCCGAGGAATGTGTTGAGTCATTCAATACACTGAAAGGCAAACTTGTCAACGCACCAATCATGACCACACCCGATTGGACCCTTCCATTAGAAATCATGTGCGATGCAAGTGACTTTGCAGTTGGAGCCGTACTCCGACAACGCAAAGAAAAACACTTTTACCCAATTTACTATGCCAGTAAAACTCTTAACGATGCAAAGAGAATTAAACCACAACAGAAAAAGAGTTACTAGCAGTAGTCTTTGCCTTTGAAAAATTTAGGTCCTACTTAGTTCTTTCCAAAACCATAGTTTACACCGATCATGCCGCAATACGATACCTATTCAACAAACAAGATGCCAAACCTAGACTCTTCCGGTGGATCCTACTACTCCAAAAATTCGACATCGAAGTTAAAGACAAGAAGGGAGCATAAAATGTAGCCGCAGACCACCTTTCACGTTTAGAATGTCCAACTCCAGAGGAACTTCACAAAAAAATAATCAATAATTATTTCCCACAAGAAGTCCTCATGCACATTCAAGAAGTGATAGAGGAAAAAGACGAAAGTCTTTGGTATGCCGACTTCGCAAATTACTTAGCTTGTAGGATCCTCAGAAAAGGGTTTACCCATCAACAGCGGAAGAAATTCTTCTCCGACCTTAAGTTTTACTTCTGGGAAGATCCATACGTATTTAGGATAGGTGTGGATCAAGTCATTCGTAGGTGCGTAGCAGACAAGGAGGCCTTAGACATTCTAAAACACTGTCATGAAGGACCTACTAGTGGGCACCACGGTACCGCCACTACGGTCAGAAAAGTGTTTGATGCAGGATTGTTCTGGCCCACTATATACAAAGATACACATGCTTTGATCCAAGCATGCGATGCTTGTCAAAGAGCCGGGAACATCTCATCAAAAAATGAGATGGCTCAAAAGGGCATTCAAATTTGTGAAATCTTTGATGTATGGGTGATAGATTTCATGGGCCCGTTTCCTAACTCATTCGGAAATAAATACATCCTTGTAGCAGTCGACTACGTTTCTAAATAGGTAGAAGCACAAGCTCTTCCCACTAACGATGCTCGAGTAGTTGTACGATTTCTGAAAAAGTTATTTTCAAGATTCGGTACTCCAAAAGTCCTAATCAGCGACAGAGGTACCCACTTCTGTAACACCCTAATAGACAAGGTCTTAGCAGGGTATGGGGTCCATCACCGACTGGCAACACCATATCACCCGCAGACCAGTGGGCAGGTGGAAGTCGCAAATCGAGGAATTAAGAGAATTTTGGAAAGAAGTGTGGGGATGAATCGCAAAAATTGGGCAGAAAAATTAGATGACGCATTGTGGGCCCTCAGGACGGCTAACAAAACTCCCATAGGAACGGCACCCTTCAAGCTCGTTTACGGGAAGGCATGTCATCTACCAGTAGAATTAAAACACAAAGTCTACTGGGCCCTTAGAGCAGTGAAGATCTAACGTCCGCCGGAGCAAACCGGAATGATCAAATTCGTGAGCTCGAGGAACTGAGAACAATGGCCTATGAAAGTTCCTGGTCCTACAAGGAGAAGACTAAACGCATACACGACGTTCATTTAAAAGGAAATAAAAAATTTCAAACTGGAGATCGTGTACTGTTATACAACGCTCGTTTACGTCTTTTCCCAGAAAAACTGAAATCCCGATGGACAGGTCCATACGTAGTTGAAACAGTTTTTGACTACGGAACCATCGATATTTCAAATTCAACCGGCCAAAAGTTCAAGGTAAATGGACATCGATTAAAACCATATATCGACGGTCCACTTAAAGAAGTGTTGGAGGTATTAACCCTCCAAACTTCTTGATTAAAGAAATTAGGGAAATAAGGTCTGGCCAAGACCTTCTCAAAACTAGGCCTTGTAAAAAATATTATAGAATATAAAAATCACGGGGGCGTGCTCTCAAAAGCACGGTCCCGTGCCTAAAAATGCGGGCCGGCATCTACGCTGCAAAAATCTCAGTCAGACTGGCTTGTAACAGAATTATCAGAACAAAAACACGGGGGGCGTGCTTCCAAAAGCACGGTGCCGTGCTTGGTTTTCTGTTTGGTTATAAAAGGCACCTTGTGTCATTGCATTTCTTGCACAAACCAAAACCAAAACCAAAACCAAAATCCTCTGGAAATTCAGCATGCCAACTGAGATGAATGAAGCAATTCCCGTTTCCCGACATCCGAGAAACGATGCCCGCCATGTTTCCAAAACCGAGCTTCTCTTGAAACTTCAAGAACTCGTGAAAGAACTCACCGAAATGAATCTACTTGCGGAGATGCGTCTCGTGCAACCCACCGAATCAGTGGAAAAAATGAAAATGGAACTCCAAGACATCAACGAGCAACTCCAGTTTCAAGTTCTTGGTTTCACGTATTTTCCACCACCAGGACCATTCAGAGGAGGAGAGCATTTCGGGGAGCTCTAGGAAACTTAATTTTATGCTTTTATGTGTAAACAAATGCATTAAGCACAATGTGTTAGGACTTCGGACTTAACCCGATTATTTTCTTTTCGTAGGAAGCCCGGGCTTATCCCGAAATTGTTCAAGATCTTTAATTAATTAAAAGTAATTTTTATATGACCAAACTTCCAAATTATCACAATAAACGTCATTCTAAAAATTCCGGATCTTGAATCATGTTGAAAATTTAAAAGAAAAAATCACTGTGACAAAATACGCGGGTCGTGCTTTCCTAAGCACGAGGCCGTGGTCACCCCAGAATCTTTAACATGATACGCGCTGACTCCGTACAATTCTCTGACTCGGAAACATTTATTCCTATAGCAGCACGGGGCCGTGCTTCCAAAAACACGGTGCCGTGTTCAACTTTCCAGTCTCTATATAATGCATGCATAAATTCACTATTCCATTCACACCAAACAAAAACTACCTAAATGGAAGGAAAACGGGTTGAATGGAAGCCAATGAAAAAGAGTAAAAAACATGAATCTTCCTTCCTCGAGGAACAAGTCATTCGACTCCAATGCATCGTAAGAGATCAAGTTGAGAGAAACATGCAAACCGAAGATCGAGTAGTCGAGTTAATTAACAATGTCGACCTGCTTAGGTTCGAAAACTTCCATGTTGTGGATGGCCACCACAAGGATGTGACTTCCAAACTTAACTTTCTCAACCGAGAAATCGTCACACTTAACAAAAAGCTTGACGAACTTTTGGAAGTCAAGCGAGCACCACCACACATCCAGGACTTGTTCGAGAGTGGTGGCCGTTGAAGTTCTGACTTTGTTTCATGTTTAAGTTGTTCCCGCTAGTACTATGTGTTAGGACCCGAGAATTGTTGTACTTTTCATTTCATCTATCTTTAATTATGTTTTTAGTTTTATGTTTTTAATGAAAATTAGGATGTTTAAATTATCAAGTTTAAAATAACCAGAAACTAAAAACCCAGTTAAAAACAAACCAGCTCAACAAATAAACAAAACAATACTGTCTGCACGGTACCGTGCTTCTTAATACACTGGGCCGTGTTTTTGGTCAAACAGCAGTTACGAGTTTTTACTTAATAAAATAACTTTCTCACACAACCAACCCTATTTTTCACTGCATTCTGAACCAAAAACCGCCGACCTTCAATTGTTTTGCTAATTTCTTCATCAATTCATCAATTCTAAACCTAAGGTATGTTAATTTAACAATTTTATTGTCCAAATTCATCATTCTAGGTTTAGATTAACCCTTAGAATTGTTCAAATCGACCAAATTGGGTCAAAACCCAAAAAGGGTATGGGTTATTATGCTTGATTATGATGAATAGATTTTTGAATGTTGAATGGTTAGGGTTTAATTGAAAGAAACAATTCGGGTTTTTGGGTTTTGACATAAATACCCAACTTACCATTAAACCCAATTGATATAACCGGTTAGAAACGAGGGTTCGAGTCTGAGTAAGTTAAAAATCGATATTAAAACACGAGCCGTGCCCGAAACAACACGAGTCGTGGTCAACCAAAAGTCAAACATCAATGGAACTGAACCAGAAGCAGCAGCACGGTACCGTGCTTCTGAAAGCACGCCGCCGTGCTTTGCATTCTGTTTCAGTAAAATGAAAATTTTCTGTGAGTTTTGACTAATTTAAGTGTAAATTGCAGATGGCTGAGTATGGGGAAGATTTTCATGCGTTCCTAGTCTTCGGAAACCGCAAAACAAAGGACCAATCGGCAAACGAAAGATTAACATGCCTCAACAATAGATATCCAGAAGCCCACTTCCGTGAATGTGAAGACACCCTAAGAAATGTAAACCAATGGGACCGCTATCAAAGCATTGTGAGGAGACCTTAGAGACGGGTTTTTAACCAGATAGGGGATTCAGTGACGGAACTCACAAAAGAATTCCTAGTCTCGTTCAACTTTAAGAAGAAAAGTTTGACATGTGGGATACCAAGGCAATCGAGTTCCGTTGTGGGGGTGTTTGGCATACAACTTCTGTTACCCAACTGGGGATTGATTTGGGTATTTACACGGCCGAGGAAACTGACACCGACATCTGGTTTGAAGCAAAAACAACATTTACAGATGAAGGTGACGATGATGAAGCTGTAGCAGGTGCCATAAGGGAAGAAGCTTGGGAACAATTGAGTTACGGAACAACAACGTATAGACCAAGCGTCTCTAAAAGCACAGCCCTGCGTGACCCGCTGATGAGGTACATCCACCGTTTGCTGAGTCATACCGTTAACACTAGAGGACAGAGTGAGGGGGTTGTTAACCTGAAGGATCTTTGGGCATTATACTGCATGAAAAACGAAATACCATGTAATATCACTATGCTATTTTGCAAACTTTTCATGACAAATGCTACTGCCCGAGGAAATTCCTCGATCTTTGGTGGTCCCTGGATCTACAACCTCTACCAGGCCTATGGTGCAGACACAGAAGGAACTCCAAGCCCAGACACGTTCGCTCTCAACCTTGATTACTGTGAGAGCATGCAGATGGTTCAGCAAATCAGCTCGGGTGTGTGGAGATTTTGTGATAAGAACAACCATGTTTGGGATCCAGAAGACCCATCAGAGATGATGATACAGGATGTGCACGAGAGACGACAATCACCGCCCAGACAATACCACCGCCGCACTTACCATCAGAGAGGAGGCTCATCTTCATCAGGGGCCGGCCCCAGTTCATCACATGATAGCTGATACTCTTTCGAGGGTATATTTGGACTTATTGATCAGTTCTCAGCTAACACTACCGCCTCGTTTAACAGGATTACAGAGCAGATGGCTGCCTCAGATGCACAACGAGCAGCCGAATATGCAGAGACGAGACGAGAGATTGTCGTTTGGGCTGTCGCATGGACAGACAATGGGGACCATTTGACCCGGATGCGGGTAACTGATGACTAGCGGCACGGGCATAGGTTGGTAGTATTTTATGAACTTATTATGTGTGTTTTAAACAATTTACTTTTCGTCGTACTTGTTTGTTTTTTTTATGTTGGTTTGGATATTTTTATGGCCGGGGGAGCCAAAGACATTATGCTAGGTACTAATTTAGCCCAGTAGGGCAAGGGATGGATGATTCCATACCCAATTTTCAGTAGTTTATGCTTGGTTGTTTGTGGACGTGTGCAGTTTTATATTATACAGGTACAAAAACAGGAAAACGGACGAAAAACAGGGGACGCTCTGTCGAAATTTCATTAACCCGTAGGGAAGTAACTCTCCATTTTAACCCATAATACTTAATTAGAATTTTTATATTTTCATGAATCTTGTCACATTGAGGACAATGTGAGATTCAAGTGTGGGGAGGGGAATTACTTGACCAAATTGTTTGTCCAACTAATTATATAAATTCTCTAAAACAAATATTTTTGCAGTAAAACAAAGATTACTTAAAAACCTAAAGAGAAAACCAAGAAATTTTTTTTTGCAAACAACCAATCACTATAAAAGTGAAAAAGTAAAAGAAGTTTTGTAATATTGAGAATAAATTTATGCAAAATATGACGTTAATACCCAATTCCTCCGTTACTGTGAGATAAACCTCATGCCATATAAATAATTTTTTCAGAAGCTTTGAGTGAGTCATATGTTTCATGTGTGTGACACTCGTCAATTTCAGGTTAACTCCGTTAACTCAAACTCCGTCAATTCAAACTTAAGATCACTGGATCTATAACGCACATCTCATTACATTTAAAATAGAGTTTTAAATGACGCTTGAAAATCACCACATGTGTAGTCTTTCGGGAATTTTAGCGCATATTGTCGAGAAACCCGCGGAGGAGAAGCGAATCGAAGATATACCGGTTGTGCGAGATTTTCCGGAAGTCTTCCGGGAGGATCTTCCCGGACTCCCTCCTATTCGACAGGTCGAATTCCAAATCGCATTGACCCCCGGTGCAGCACCCATAGCTCGAGCCCTGTATCGGCTCGCACCGGCAGAGCTTCAGGAGTTGTCCACTCAATTGCAAGATTTGTTGGATAAAGGTTTTATCCGACCTAGCTCACCGCCATGGGGAGCCGCTGTCTTATTTGTTCGAAAGAAGGACGGGACTTTCCGCATGTGCATCGACTACAGAGAACTGAACAAGATGACGATTAAGAACCGTTATTCCTTACCCCGAATTGATGATCTGTTTGACCAGCTCCAAGGATCGAGTTATTACTCGAAGATCGATCTGCGGTCTGGTTACCATCAGTTAAGAGTGCGCGAAGAAGATATTTCAAAGACGGCTTTCAGAACTCGGTATGGTCACTTAGAGTTTTCGGTTATGCCTTTTGGCTTAACCAACGCTCCAGCCGTATTTATGGATCCCATGAATCGAATATGCAAGGCGTACCTCGACAAGTTTGTGATTGTTTTTATCGATGATATCCATGTCTACTCCAAGAACAAGACTGACCATGAAGAACACCTGAGAGTGATCCTAGAATTACTGCAGAAGGAACAACTGTACGCTAAACTCTCGAAATGCGAATTTTGGCTTCGCGAGGTTCACTTCTTAGGACATGTGATTAACGAGAATGGTATCCATGTCGATCCCGGTAAGGTAGAGGCCATCAAAAACTGGGAAGCACCTAAGACTCCGACTGAGGTGCGACAATTCCTAGGACTGGCCGGCTACTACCGGCGTTTTATCGAGGGATTTTCAAAGATTGCTCAACCCCTCACCACTTTGACTCACAAGGGAACTAAGTACAATTGGGGTGACGCGCAAGAATCCGCTTTCCAACTGTTGAAAACCAAACTCTATAGCGCCCCTATTCTAGCCCTTCCAGAGGGAACAGAGAATTTTGAGGTGCATTGTGACGCATCGATACAAGGTCTCGGTTGCGTGTTGATGCAACTCGAGAAGGTTATAGCCTATGCCTCTCGACAACTACGGATTCACGAGAAGAACTACACGACCCATGACTTGGAACTTGGAGCTGTGGTGTTTGCTCTTAAGATATGGAGGCATTACTTGTACAGTAACAAGTTTACCATTTACACCGACCACAAGAGTCTCCAACATATCTACGATCAGAAGGAGCTGAACATGCGACAGCGTCGTTGGGTCGAGCTGCTTAAGGATTATGATTGTGCTATCAAGTACCACCCTGGCAAGGCCAATGTAGTGGCCAACCCCTCTCAGCAGAAAAGAAAACGATAAACCCAGGCGAGTGCGAGCATTGCAACTCACGATTCATGCCAACTTACCCGATCAGATTCGCGATGCGCAACTCGAAGCTTTGAAATATGATAACCTTCCATCAGAACTCATGCGGGGCATGAACAAGCAACTCGAAACCAAATCGGACGGGGTCCGATATTTTGAGAACCGGATTTGGGTTCCACGATACGGAGAGTTGAGAACTCTAGTGATGGACGAAGCACACAAGTCCCGATATTCTATCCACCCTGGCTCAGATAAAATGTACCATGACTTAAAGGCACTTTACTGGTGGCCAAACATGAAGGCCGACATTGCCACCTACGTGAGCAAATGCTTGACTTGTGCGAGAGTCAAAATAGAATATCAGAAACCATCTGGCCTGCTATAGCAACCGGAACTTCCAATGTGGAAATGGGAACATATTTCAATGGATTTCATCACGGGATTACCTAAAACACCGACGGGATGCGATACCATCTGGGTGATCGTTGACCGATTGACTAAGTCTGCACACTTCTTAGCGATTAAGGAATCGGACAAAATGGAAAGACTGACTCGCGTCTACATGAAGGAAGTAGCGTCTAGACACGGAGCGCCTGTCTCAATCATTTCTGATCGAGATTCTCGTTTCACTTCGCACTTTTGGAAGTCACTACAAAGCGCACTAGGTACCCGCCTGGATATGAGCACCTCATACCATCCTCAGACGGATGGGCAAAGTGAGCGCACTATTCAGACCTTGGAGGACATGTTGCGTGCATGCGTGTTGGATTTCGGAAAAAGTTGGGAACCTCACTTACCCTTGGTAGAGTTTTCGTATAATAACAGCTACCACGCAAGTATTAAAGCAGCGCCGTTTGAAGCGTTGTACGGACGAAAGTGTCGATCACCTCTCTGCTGGGCAGAGGTGGGTGACAGCCAAATCACTGGTCCAGAACTGGTACTTGAAACCTCTGAAAAGACTGTTCAAATCCGAAACCGCATGGCAGCAGCACGAGATCGCCAAAAGAGTTACGCTGACAAACGCCGAAAGCCACTTGAATTTCAAGTGAACGACCAAGTATTACTCAAAGTCTCACCTTGGAAAGGTGTGGTTCGCTTCGGGAAGCGAAACAAACTCAACCCACGATACGTTGGTCCCTACCGGATAACCGAGCGCATTGGTCCGGTGGCGTACCGACTGGATTTACCAACAGAACTCAGTGGCGTACACAATGTATTCCATGTATCAAACTTGAAGAAATGCCTATCCGATGAAACCCAAGCAGTCCCTTTGGACGAATTGCAGGTTGATGAACAGTTACGCTTCATTGAAGAACCAGTCGAAGTTTTGGATTGGGAAACAAAAACGCTTAAGCACAGCAAAATTCCAATCGTTAAGGTTCATTGGAACTCAAGACGTGGACCGGAGTTCACGTGGGAACGCGAGGATCAAATGATGAAAAAGTGTCCTCACCTTTTTGAAGGGCTGACCAAACACCGAAAACCGCGAAACCCGGCAAACCGTCAGAAATCACCGGAGGTATGAATTAAATTTCGGGACGAAATTTCTTTCTACTAGGGGATGATATGACAAACTGAAAATTTTTCTTACTTTTTCAGACACTCATCACGACTTGACTCAAATTTTCGGGACGAAAATTCTTTAACATGGGAATGATGTGACACTCGTCAATTTCAGGTTAACTCCGTTAACTCAAACTCCGTCAATTCAAACTTAAGATCACTGGATCTATAACGCACATCTCCTTACATTTAAAATAGAGTTTTAAATGACGCTTGACAATCACTACATGTGTAGTCTTTCGGGAATTGCACCGAAACGCAAACGAGTTACGCAAACCATTGGTGAATAAACGAAAAACGTCAAAACAATAATTATGTGATAATTATGTGTTAGACTTATGTGATAACATTGTATGAAACGTTAACTCAAGATGCAAACAAGTCAATTTAAGCTAGAAAAGTAATTATTAGAAGTTGAGGGGCCTGGATGTAACATGTTATTATTAATAATATTAATAAAACCCTAACCCCTCCCCCCTCTCTCTCTACCCGACGGCAGCCCCCCCTCCCCTCTCTTGCGATCAGCAGCCAACACACACACACATATCACCTTCGATTGATCGTATCTTTCATAATCGGAGCATCCTACACTCGTTTCTAAGCATCTCTCACGTTTCTCTTGGTTGTTTCTGCGTTTTTAAGGTATAAACATGAAACCCTAATTATTGGATATCATGTATTAAGTGTTTTATGATTGATTAGTGCTAGAGGATGATTGATTATGTGTTAGTGATTGATATTGATGATCATATGTGGTTTTAAACGGTGAAAGATCTTTAAATCATTGATTGTTTGTAAACCCTAGAGGGTTACTACTGATTTCTATGATTAATTATGTGTATTACATGTGTTGAGTTATGTCGTATGCTTAGGATGCATGTTAGATGATTGTTTGTGCTTGCTGAGTTTTGACAGCAGTGATTGTAAAACTTGAACGATGTGTAACTTGTTGAATATAAAAGCAAACTGAGCTAATTATGAGTCTACAAGGTAGTACTGTGAGTCTAGTTTTCAGAAAGTCCAACCACGCCTAATTTGGAGGTGTTTTGGTTGGTCAAACAATTTAAATGTGATTAAAGGTCAAAACTGGTACTGGACAGATTGTAAGTTATGTTTAGACAACTGTAACGAATTGTTAATGTGGAAATTGGTTAAGGTTGTTAACACTACAGGTTGCTATGTTGAGTCTAGTTTCTATAAAGTCTAAGTTTGTAATTTTTGGACGAGTAAAAGTTAATCTTTATGATTTTACAAAACTGAAGTGCAAATCTGAGTTGTGAGACCTGCTGTTAAGTTGTTTTGTAATTAGCATATCTCATGAACTACAAGACCAAATGGGTTGGTTCCACTTCTGGAAGTTAACTTGTTGAGTTAAGAACCTAACCCAATTGGTCTTGTATAAATTAGATTTTTCACTTAACGGGAATAACAAATAACATTCTGTTGCGCATGAATTTGACTGTTGTGAGTTTGCTGTAATGTTTTGATCATTATGAGAAATCTATGTTGAATAAAAATACAATAAAATATGTTCTGAAACCCAACACATGTATGTTTCTGATTTTTGGTGAATTAATTGTGATACTATGATCTGTTGAATAGAGTAGTCTTTCAAGTAGAATTCTGTCTTGATGAAACTAGCTGCTGAACTTTGTGAAAATACATGAAACGTGTTAATTGCTAGATAATTGTTATGTTTTGACCAATTTGCCTTGCGGGGAGTAATTGCTAGTAATGTACACTATTAATACTTGACACGTAAATAATTTTTCACAACATGTAATGTTTCACAAACGTGCTTGTAAGTCACACACGAGTCACAAACGAAACACGAAACGTATCTTGTGCATAGGTATTATGTGCCGAGTCTAGAGACTCGATAATAGTTCCGACTCTTAGAAAATCTCCTTGTTGTTATAGAACGCTAGTGAGAGTTTTCTGTGACGCGCATCACTTGGGTGACTTGTTTTTGGGAATTCTTCGCAAACAGTGAGTTTCACTTTCCCCATTTAAATTTTTTTAAACGCTTTTCACTTGGGGGAGATAACATACTCCGAAACGCTTTTAGATTTTGTTATGAAATTATATATCACTTGTAAAGGCTAAGTGGCAAACGAAACAATTGAAGTCCTACACATCGAACCGTTTAGTATTGGAAAATAGCGAGTCACTGTTGAGTAGTACTACTGGGTTTGACAAACCCCACCCAATGCTAAGCTTGACTGGAGGTCGAGTGGGTGTAATTTTGGCTAACACATTACCATGGTCGGGATAGACCTGGTGGCAAGGCACATGATAAACAGTCAGCTTCGGTGTCGAACACTTAGTAATACTTGTTTTATAGGCTAGCTACCTATAGATATATAATTGATTTAACACTATCTGGTAACGCTAAACGCTAAACGCTTTATTATACATAAACTTGTGAACTCACCAACCTCGTGTTGACACTTTTAGTATGTTATTCTCAGGTAGCCGAGGCGGGCGCGCGGTATAGGATCATGCATTACTTTGAACACTATTGATTATGCAAACTTGTTTTAAACTGTTACTATGTGGGTTTTTTAGTCGTCCTACGTGGCGCAACACTTGGTTTATGTTTTTACGCTTCCGCACTTATTTTCACTTAAATGTTTTTATGGTTTGATTATAACTAATGATTCCGATCCTGTTAGTTCACACCCTCTGACGGTAAAACTCCGTTAGTGGATTTTAAGGGTGTGAAAGATTGGTATCAGAGCCAGGTTATAGCGAACTAGAAATTGCATGCATACTAGACTATAACCGCAACGACCCATTAGTTATAATTATACGCACTGCATATATAGTTTGTGTAGTCTTTCGTTATCTCTATCTCTATACCTTATTCACTCATGCGCACGCATACACGACTTACCTGTAGGGATGTCGACGCTACCATCATCATCATCCGAACAGATGACTCATGCGCATGGAAAGGAACCGCAGTTACCTACCTCGTCGCCACCCCCGAGTAGTCCCGAAACTAGAAGCCCCTGCACCGAAGAGGTATCGCTTATCCGGAGGCATGTACGAAGACGAAGTTAGCTGGGATTGGTACCCGAATATGATCAGGCGTATGGTCTATCGCGAACAAGTTCCCCCACTACCTCACCCGAATCGTCCTGCTTACCCCAACACCCTACTACCCATAACTGAACCTGTAGAACGTGTTCTCGCAGCTGTTGTTTCTTGTTTGGAGCATGACGTTGGTTTTATGCGCTATACGAGAGCGAACGTTTCCGGACTGTTAAAAGATGGAACCGAAACTAAGGAGGAAATTTCCCGCCTGACAGCGGCTATGAAGGAAATGCAAGAGGCTAGTGATCAACAGATGAAGATTATGAGAAAAATGCAAGCCGAGATGATAGACTTGCAAGAGCAACTCCAAGTGGCAAGGACCCGGACCGAGATAGCTTTAGAGCGTTGGATGTCTTGCAAATGCAAATTGCTCAGAACGCAGCGGAACCTGAGGCAGAACCTGAGGAAGATACTGAAGAGGAACCTGATGAGGAACCCTAATTCTGTCGCTGCTCAGGAGACTCAGGCGGGCAAGACGAGCCAGTTTAGACAGGAGCTCAGGCGGTGTTTAATTGTAGGTGTTAATTGGCGATGGTGTTCGTTCATGGTCACAATCGACGACCACCAACAGAAGTGGGGAGCGTGGTGTATGGTAACAAGTAGTCGATTATCTGGTAACCTTAGCAAGCTTTGGGAGCCATAGTCAGTCATACTCAACCAGATTAATTGTTGTGATACCGAAAGGAGCCACAAATGTTCAAGCTTAACATTGACATGTCAATATATACTGCTGTTGGTGCAGTATATATTCCTACAATTGGTATCAGAGCATTTGCTCGATTGTGTGGTTCGGGATATTCACGCGGGTGTAGAAATCGTCCCGTTTCGACTATTCGCGGGACGTGTTTTCTGTGTTTTTGATCATTCTTACCTCCTACCATCGTGTTCAAGCCTTTACACCGTCAAAAACCTCGTTAAAATCCGATTTACAGATCTGCAGAAACTTCGTGTTCATCAGGCGAAGTTGCCGTCACTGTTCGTAGGGTTTCGGCGAAGATATAAGGTTAAGCGAAGTTATCCACAACTTCGCCTACCTTCTCAAGTTCGCCTAATTCAAGTGAAGTTCTCTACAACTTCGCCTACCTCTTAAGTTCGCTTACCTCAAGCGAAGTTAAGAATCAGCGAAGTTAATCAGCAGTGTTATCAGCGAAGTTCTTCAGCGAAGTTCTCTACAACTTCGCCTACTTCAAGCGAAGTTATCCGTAACTTCGCCTACAGTACTTTAATATAAAAAAAAAAACTCTTAATTTTTCAGGTTTCTTACTTTTCGAGAAGATGTCGTCGATCAACATCTCTGAGTTAGTGAAGATGGAAGTTGAAGCAGGGTCAGCTACCAAGGCCCCAAGATTGCTGAAGGGAACCGATTTCTTTGCGTGGAAGGATCGGTTCATACAATACGTCAAATACCAGGATGCGAAGATGTGGGTATGCATCCAGGATGGTTATATTCCACCAGTTATGGAGTATGAAGGACGTGATCAAATTAAAAAGTATAGTAAAATGGAAGAAGAAGAGAAAAAGATGTATGAGGCCGAGAGCAAGGCTCATGCTGCTATTACTATGGCTCTTCCACAAGAAATCCTTCATACGTTCAGAAAGTATACGTCAGCAAGAGAGCTTTGGGAAGCTCTTGAGAACATATTTGAAGGGAATGTAGGAATCCGTGCTTCAAAGATAAAATTGCTCAAAACCCAGTTCTCAGTCTTCAAGTATTTGAAGAATGAATCCTTAGATGATATTATCACTCGATATTACCATCTGATGACTGAATTGAGCAACTACTCTATTTCCTACCGAGAAGAAGAAATAGTTGAGAAGCTTCTAGATGCTCTCCCACCAAAATGGGAGATGTACACTGTGCTGATGAGGGAAGACAAAGACTTTCCCACATATGATCTAGAAACGACAGTCAACAAGCTCAGAACCTTTGAGCTTAACATGGTCAGGAAAGAGACACCTATGGATCAGGTTCAAGATCCAGGTATGTATGGAGCTAAAGTCAACACTAGCTCAGGATCGAAGACTGAATCTGCTGCCTACTACACAAAGGGAGAGTCGGGCCCCAACTCATCACATGAGGGGCATGTGTCAGTTAACACAAATGGGGATGTTTGCTATGTAGCAGCTGGATCGAGTGGTTCTCAACCCCAGGTAAGCAAGAGTAGTTGCTCCCCAAGTTCTACCAGCAACAACTACTCCAAGATGCCTATGAGTGTCAAGTCTGCTGAAGAGCAGTTTGGTCTCTATGCTTCTTTCATTGCTTCCTATGAGAACTACATTCAAGGGAAGGTTATTGATCCAGCTATGTTGGATGAAGATTACGATCAGATTGATGCTGACGATATGGAAGAAATGGATTTACAATGGCAAATGGCCATGATCGTGAGAAGAGTAAAGAGGTTTATGAGAAAGACGGGAAGGAAGTTTGTCGGTGGAAAGCCGGGGTTTGACAAGGCAAAGGTGAGATGCTACAATTGTCAACAAAACGGTCACTTTGCAAAAGAATGCAGGAATGAGCGTGTGGAACGAAGTCAGGGTAGGTCTCCACAGTAAAGTGAGGGTAGAAAATATTATAGTGCCATGATGTCCAGAGAAGATGGTGAATACAACTGGAACCTGCTGTCTAAAGAAACTTTTGAGCAGGCAAATTTGGCAAAGGTAGAAACTGAAGAAAGTGAGAAGGTTACCGGAGAGGAAAAAGCTCTTATGGCAGACGTTAAAGACCAGCTCTCCGAGGTATGTTCTAAACTTACATGCTCTAAATGTGAAAACTTGTCTGAGCAATTAGCAACTATAACCGATCAGTATGTTAGGTTGGATGCTGAATTTAAAACCTTAAAAGAAGATCATCACTTTATTAAATCAAGAGAAAATAATTATAAAATTAAAATAAAAGCTTGTGAAAAAGATGTTAAAAGTTTAAAAACAAAACTTGCTGAAAAAATTGAAGTGATTGATTTAAGTTATGAAGTTTTGGAAGAAAAGACCAAACTAATTGCTTAGAGAGAAAAACAGATTGCTGACCACCAGGTGAAAGTGGTGGAACTGAATCGAAAACTGGAGCAGTTCAGAAATTCTTCTGCTATTCTTGATCACCTTGTTAGTGATCAAGGTTCTTCTGCTAAGAGAGGAGGAATCGGTTATCATGAGGTTCCACCACCGTACAATCACAATTACACTTTTAACCCTAGTGTTCAGAAATCTGTTGACTTTGAGGTTGCTCAGACAGTGCCAATTAAAGTAACTGTTAAAGAACCAAATGTTAGTAGAGGCGAAACAAGTTCGCCTGTTTCAAGTATTGAAAATTCTGATCAAAGTCCAGTCTCGTCAGATTCGGATAAGTCATCCGAGTCTGGTAAGGCAAAAGAGGAGGTTGTGTTACCCAAGAGTGGAGAAAAAGGTAAAACAAATAAAAGGAGTACTCCACTAAACCCGTACGTCCCACCATATGTGAGACGAGCGGGGGTAATATAGCCTCGACATCTAAAACACTGGTTGATAAAAAGGTTGAGCATAGGTGTTGTTTTAGATGTAATCAATTAGGACATCTTGTTGCAAATTGCCCTCTGAAGCAGCGATTCAGAGGTGTAAGGCCTACTAAAGCTGAGAATAAACCTAATAGTAATTATCATGCTGCTAAAATTGAAAACCACTTAATATTCAAAAATGTGACTAATTCAGGTTTTCATAGAAACAAATCTCAGTTTTACACTGCTTATAACCAAACCACAAGCTATAATTCATTCAATTCACAAAGGTTTGGTAGGCCTCACTATCAACCTTCAATGAGATATCCTAATGGGACTTATAGGAATTACCGAGATACTAACTTTGGAAAGCCAAAGTTTGGGATGTATAGATCCAAGACCAATTGGTCTTGGGTCCCTAAATTCTAATCTTTTGCTTTATTGTGCAGGAACAGTTGAACAGGGCTGCCAACAATCTTTGGGTTGTAGATAGCTGCTGTTCCCGGCACATGACGGGTAACAAATACTTGTTACACGATTTGAAACCTGTTCAAGGAGGGAGAGTAAGCTTTGCCGGTGAAAGTGGTGGCAAGATTACTGGAATGGGAACGGTGTCAAACGGAAAGATGACTTTGGAGAAGGTTAACTTTGTAGAAGAATTGAAGCACAATCTGCTGAGTGTGTCGCAGATCTGTGATTTGGAGTACACCGTTCATTTTACAAAGAATGAGGCGATTGTGTTGAAACCTGGTTTTCAGATACCAGAGGAGTGGATTGTGATGAAGGCTCCACGTGAAAGAAATACATATATTATGGATATGAGATCAACTGAAATGGCCACGGCAGAATCATGCCTTATGACAAAAGCAAGTGAATCAGAGTCCGAATTGTGGCATAGGAGAATGGGGCACATTCATCTTCGGAAGATGAACCACATTGTCAGGAATGGACTTGTGCTGGGCGTTCCCTTGAAGAATTTCAATTTTGAAGATAAATGTATAGCGTGCAAGAAGGGAAAGCAGCACAAGAAATCCCATCTCACTAAGAAAGTCAATTCAATTGCCAGTACTCTGGAGTTGCTTCACATGGATCTCTTCGGTCCCGTGAATGCAAAAAGTCTAGAAGGAACTTCTTATTGCTTGGTGATCACTGATGACTACTCACGATATTCGTGGGTGTATTTCCTGAAATCAAAAGACGAAACGGCTCAGATGGTGAAGAATTTGATTACCAAAGTTGAGAACGTTATGGATAAAAGGGTTAAGTTCATCAGGAGTGACAATGGAACGGAGTTCAAGAATTTTGAGATGGAGATCTTCTGCCTTCAGAGAGGGATTGAACACCAATACAGCGCTCCGTATACACCGCAACAGAATGGAGTGGCTGAAAGGAAGAATAGAACATTAATTGAAGGAGCCAGAACTATGCTGGCTGATTCGAAGCTTCCTGTGGTGTTTTGGGCTGAAGCTGTTGCAACAGCCTGTTATGTTCTGAATAGAGTCTTAACTGTTAAAAGACTTGGTAAAACGTGTTATGAGCTTATGCATGGGAGAAAGCCCAACTTGAGTGGTCTTGAACCATTCGGGTCCCCTTGTTCGATTTTGAAGACAAATTCTAAATTTGGTGAAGTAGCCGATAAAGGAATCTTAGTCGGTTATGTTGTTGGGACTCCCAACATATGTGTCTTCAATACATCGACCAGCAAGGTTGAGGTGGTGTGTAACACCGATATCACAAGTTACCAACCGCCAAAAACTAGCAACGGACCTACTGAGTTTTTCGACTATGTTAAACTTTTTAAGTCTTTTAACATACCGTATTTGGATATTGCTGAAGAAGAAGAGAGAGTTGCTACGAAGATGATCCTTGATGAGGAAGAAAACCTATTACAAAGACAGCTGATCGATAAATGTCAACCTTCCTCATCAAATGCTATCGATACCCCTGCTACCTCGACTGAAGAAGAATTTTTCAATCCATTTCACTCTCAGCATGATACAACCATTGACGAGCTCTCTTCTAACTTGGAAGACAATTTGCATGTCGGTTCTGTTCCGACCACGAGAATTCATAAAGATCACCCTTTGGAGAATGTGATTGGTGATGTGTCCTCCGGTGTACAAACAAGACGTAGCTTGAATGAGCACACCTGTGTTTACACAAGCATCAAGGAGACAGGGATAATCAACGAATGCTTGTACACCTGCTTTATCAGCCAGATTGAGCCGAAGAATTATCAAATGGCTTTAAAGGACAGCTCGTGGGTCGAAGCCATGCAAGAAGAGTTGGCTCAGTTCAAGAAAATCGAAGTATGGGATTTGGTTGAAAAACCGAATAATGTGCATGCGATAGGCACAAAATGGGTGTTTAAGTGCAAGAGAGATGAGAAAGGGAATATCATAAGAAACAAGGCGAGGCTAGTCGTTAAAGGTTTTAATCAACAAGATGGGATTGATTATAATGAAGTGTTCGCTCCTGTCGCAAGGTTGGAAGCCATTAGATTGTTTTTGGCGTTCGCTGCTTATAAGAAAATGAAGGTATTTCAGTTGGATGTGAAGAGTGCGTTTCAGAATGGGAAAGTTGATGAGGTTGTATATGTTGAGCAGCCTCCGGGTTTTCCTGACCCAGACTTTCCAGACCACGTGTACAAGTTAAGCAAGGCATTGTATGGACTACATCAGGCACCTCGTGCCTGGTACTCAACTTTATCAGACTACTTGCTTGAAAATGGGTTTGAAAGAGGGAAAATTGATAGCACGTTGTTCGTTAAGAGAGAAGGAAGCGACTTCCTGCTGGTGCAAGTCTACGTGGATGACATTATATTTGCTGCATCAAAAGTCTCCATGTGTCAGGAGTTTGAGGACGTCATGAAGAAAAGGTTTGAAATGAGTGCTATGGGTGAACTAACTTTCTTTTTAGGATTGCAGGTTGATCAGAAGAAGGATGGGATGTTCATTCATCAGACCAAGTATGTCCATGATGTGCTCAAACGCTTCAAGATGGAGGACAGCACTCCATTCGACACTCCAATCTGCGTCAATCACAAATTGGGTGCTGAGTCAGACGGTGATGCAGATGTGGACCCAACTCAGTATCGGGCTATTATAGGTTCTTTAATGTACTTAACTGCTTCTAGGCCTGATATAATGTTTGTTGTTTGTCTTTGTGCTCGTTTTCAGGCAAACCCAAAGGAATCTCACATGAAGGGTGTGAAGAGGATCTTGCGGTATCTCAAGGGCAAACCGAAGCTGGGGTTGTGGTACCCGAGAGGAGGAGACTTGGAGCTAGTCGCTTACACAGATTCTGATTATGGAGGGTGCAATCAGAGTCGGAAGTCAACAACTAGAGGATGTCAGTTTCTTGGTGGCAGATTGGTGTCGTGGCAATGCAAGAAACAGACTTCGGTCGCAATTTCAACCTGTGAAGCAGAATACATGGCAGCATCCAACTGCTGCTCCCAGGTTCTTTGGATTCAACAACAATTGCGCGACTATGGTCTGAATTTCTTACTTACACCTATTTGCATTGATAACACAGCTGCTATCTCAGTAACTAACAATCCCATGAAACATAGTAAAACTAAACATATTGACATACGTCATCATTTTATACGGGATTGTGCTGAGAAGAAACTGATTTTGCTTGAAAAGGTGGATACGCTTGATAATTTCGCTGATCTTTATACTAAAGCGTTTGACAAAACAAGATTTCAAAACCTTATCGAGCTGAATGGGATGATCAATCCCGAGTAACCATGCTTTTCTTGTTATATTTAAAAAAAAAACGTCACTATCGCTTAAAATATGTCGGTTACCTCAGTTTGAAGGATTTGTCTTCGAATTTGTTTTGGTCCTCATTTTCCTTCAGAGGTGGTGGCACGGTTTGTAGAGTCGAAGGTCGTCGCAACTGCAGGGTTGTCGGTCACAAAATTGGTTAAGGTTGTTAACACTACAGGTTGCTATGTTGAGTCTAGTTTCTATAAAGTCTAAGTTTGTAATTTTTGGACGAGTAAAAGTTAATCTTTATGATTTTACAAAACTGAAGTGCAAATCTGAGTTGTGAGACCTGCTGTTAAGTTGTTTTGTAATTAGCATATCTCATGAACTACAAGACCAAATGGGTGTTCCACTTCTGGAAGTTAACTTGTTGAGTTAAGAACCAAACCCAATTGGTCTTGTATAAATTAGATTTTTCACTTAACGGGAATAACAAATAACATTCTGTTGCGCATGAATTTGACTGTTGTGAGTTTGCTGTAATTTTTTGATCATTATGAGAAATCTATGTGGAATAAAAATACAATAAAATATGTTCTGAAACCCAACACATGTATGTTTCTGTGACGATTTTTGGTGAATTAATTGTGATACTATGATCTGTTGAATAGAGTAGTCTTTCAAGTAGAATTCTGTCTTGATGAAACTAGCTGCTGAACTTTGTGAAAATACATGAAACGTGTTAATTGCTAGATAATTGTTATGTTTTGACCAATTTGCCCTTGCGGGGAGTAATTGCTAGTAATGTACACTATTAATACTTGACACGTAAATAATTGTTCACAACATGTAACGTATCACAAACGTGCTTGTAAGTCACACACGAGACACAAACGAAACACGAAACGTATCTTGTGCATAGGTATTATGTGCCGAGTCTAGAGACTCGATAATAGTTCCGACTCTTAGAAAATTTCCTTGTTGTTATAGAACGCTAGTGAGAGTTTTCTGTGACGCGCATCACTTGGGTGACTTGTTTTTGGGAATTCTTCGCAAACAGTGAGTTTCACTTTCCCCTTTTAAATTTTTTTAAACGCTTTTCACTTGGGGGAGATAACATACTCCGAAACGCTTTTAGATTTTGTTATGAAATTATATATCACTTGTAAAGGTTAAGTGGCAAACGAAACAATTGAAGTCCTACACATCGAACTGTTTAGTATTGGAAAATAGCGAGTCACTGTTGAGTAGTACTACTGGGTTTGACAAACCCCACCCAACGCTAAGCTCGACTGGAGGTCGAGTGGGTGTAATTTTGGCTAACACATTACCATGGTCGGGATAGACCTGGTGGCAAGGCACATGATAAACAGTCAGCTTCGGTGTTGAACACTTAGTAATACTTGTTTTATAGGCTAGCTACCTATAGATATATAATTGATTTAACACTATCTGGTAACGCTAAACGCAAAACGCTAAACGCAAAACGCAAAACGCTTTATTATACATAAACTTATGAACTCACCAACCTCGTGTTGACACTTTTAGTATGTTATTCTCAGGTAACCGAGGCGGGCGCGCGGTATAGGATCATGCATTACTTTGAACACTATTGATTATGCAAACTTGTTTTAAACTGTTACTATGTGGGTTTTTAAGTCGTCCTACGTGGCGCAACACTTGGTTTATGTTTTTACGCTTCCGCACTTATTTTCACTTAAATGTTTTTATGGTTTGATTATAACTAATGATTCCGATCCTGTTAGTTCACACCCTCTGGACGGTAAAACTTTGTTAGTGGATTTTGAGGGTGTGACAATGTGATTTAGAACTTGTCGCAATTATTCATTTCAAGACCGCATGAAGCGTTGTATAAAGAAGAAAGTAATATCTACACAATTCCATCAAACCCATTAACAAATTACAAAACCCAAAAATCCGATCACCTTATCCACTTTCACCGGTAAAATACAAAATTGGTCTTTTATCGGCAGACCCTAAAGAACTGGAAATGCATTCTTTCGATTTCAATTTACTTTGCTGCATACACTTCACAAAACCTAAGTTGCCTCCAGAACTTAGGGAGAGAATCTTTCTTTTTAGCAATGAGATGAGAAAAAGTGGCGCCAAAACGAACAAAGGACACCATTCTGTGGAATTTCCAAAAACGCAATGAAGAGAAGATCAAAAAGATATGAACGATGTTTAGGTTGCGGAAACTGGTCCCACGAAGGAAGATGTAGAAAAAGTCAAACTCAGTCTCAGCATGAATATACCGAACTAATGAGGGTGGGGGCTATTAGGCTCAAAGCCGAACGATCCATTAGAGTTGGAAGTTATATTCAGAATAAGATTGAGGAAGAATTAATCCACATCCTCGATAAAACTAGTCTTGACGATCTGACCTTAAAAGAGTCATTAGGTATATAATGGTTATATTAAAAAAAAAAGAAAAAAAAACTCTCGAAGAAAAGGAGCTAACCATTGAAGACATCTCAATACTCTCGACAAACAGTGGAAGTTGTATTTACCATTAAACTTTGAACCACCACAAAATACCAATCCCTGCTCACACTAAATCGAAACCCCTTTTTACCTTCTGATCTATGCAACCCTTAAAAAGGTGAAGATTTGAACTTGTTACAAGCTTATTTATTACAGGTTGCATTTTGACTAAGAGTGTTCACATACATACATCACAGGTATGATCAGATATAAAACCGAGTGTTAGTGAACATTGTGAGAACGTGACGTTTTGCATAAACGGAAGCTCATAAAAACAAAAGTTCTCTCTTATTTATCACTAACATAAAGATTGGTTATTTTGTTTCATCTTCTTGGAGCTCACTTATGGAATAGCTATAACCTAAATTTGCTGTTTTTTTAGAGGATATTTATAAGAAAATTTCTTGAGGACAAGCAATGTTCAAGTGTGTGGATGTTTGATGTACATATAAATATACATATTTTCGGCATCAAATAATCTCTAAAAACTGCAATTTATATCTAATAACATTGCATAAAAGACTACTTATCATAATAAAACATAATTTCAGGTGAAACCAAGCCCCAAATAAAGAAACAAGCGAAAAGATGAAGAAAAACATAAGAAAACACAAGAAAACGAAGAAACACGCCCCCATGCCTCAAGAAACACGCCCTCATGTTTCTAACATAAGAAAAGACAAAATATGGAAGCAAAAGCACGGGGCCGTGCTTATCATGCACGGGGTCGTGGAAGAGAATACAGAAAAGACAAAAAGACTTGATCACATGTCACTAAAAAACACAGGGCCGTGCCTACCAACCACGGGGCCGTTGCCACCTCACACAAAAGACAAAACAAATCTGGCACATGTCATAAAGATACACGGGGTCGTGCTAATCATGCACGGGGCCGTGCCTCACCATCCAGATTGCCTATAAATAGTGGCTCATGTTGCATTCATTAAGTGTGCCATGAAAAGAGTTCTATCTGGTTTTCACTTATAAAAACACACACTAACACTCACATAGAAGACTTAGTGAAGAGTTTGAAGGCTTGGAGGTCATCACCATAAACCATCATCATCAACCATCATCAACATCATTAAGAAGGAAGATTCATCTACATTTGGTTAGATCATTCCAAGTTTAATCATGTATTTGTTATCATTATTCATCTTAATGTTTATCATCATGCTCATTATGAGCTAAACTCCTTTTACCATCTAAAATCTATGAAGAAGTTTTGTTTTACTTGATAATTATATAAAACATGTGGTGTAGTCTAGTAAAGTACATGGTTATATTACAATTATCTTTTGATGAGAAATGTTTCACCATCTTAAATCACTAATTCAAAGTTGATGGTTGCCAATTCTATTGGCAATCGTTCATGATCGATTCATGTTCTTGAAATATAGAAATACTTTGATACATTATCGAAACACGGATCCTTATATTGTACTTAGAAATGATGAGATATAAGTTATGATGTATTTCTCTGAGTCTTGGTAATCCGAAAATGACTTTGCCTAGGATATCATGCTAGTTAAAGAAATCATATGTTAATGGAATGTGTAATTATAACCTACATAAATCAACCAAGGCGAGGTTGTGTAAGTTAACTACAACCACCCGAAGTTGTTAGAATTGGTATTTGAGAAATCGAAGTCAATCCTAATCTTTCTACTTTAAGAAACTACTTGTCAACTTAAATTGACATCATTGAGATGGCATGACATTAGGAAAGGATGGACTTTAAAATGGGCATGTTATCTCCTTAGTGCCAAAGATGCTCACTTAAGGTTTAAGGAGCTATCTATCATATATTGCTACGGCAAGTTTACCACATGTTTAAATATTAATTATCAATGCTAAAATGGAGTGGATTCTTGATCTTAGATGGTAACCTTCGCATAATTGAACAACTCGTTTAGAATCTCTTGTCTTGGTTACCTATATATTATATACAAGTATTTATATTTTATAAAAAGTTCAAAAATTAACCCCAAAATGATTAAAACCTCCGATTAAAGTAAAACAACGATTTACTATTAGAAACATTTGTGCCCACGGATCGATACTTGGTTCTTACCAATACTATTCTACATATACGATAGGTACACTTGCCTATTTTGTGTGTGTTTAGTCTTTGTAGAAATCACTTTTATAAATTTAAAACACGATCTTGTGCAAAAGCAAATCATTCCATCCCATCATATTTTATACCACACGCACGCACGCACATCATGTACCTATTGTTTATTTTGTGCAAATGGCTACCTCAGTTTCAAAAAACTTAGCCGACTTGTATTCGTTGAAGTCATCGGCTTTCCTAATCTTGACGATTCCTCACTTTTCTTGTGATTCGGCCGTGTGGATGTGGGTATGTCTTCGTCAGGATCGTCTCTAGGTTGCTCGCTCAAGGTCATGTTCGGCATGTTGCTTGAAAATCCGTCGGTAGACGTGTAGTTCCCGGACTCAGAAGTTTTTAATCTTTTTGAAGATCCTTTCTTCCTTGTAGCCGTTGGTCCTTCCATGTCGACCACGGGTATCGGTTCCCACTTCGGGTGATGTCTCGCAATCTCCCACGCGTCCAAGTGGGGAAAAGATTTATGTCGGAAAATCTTGATATAATTGCTCAAGGGGTTCTTTATGATAGTCGTCTCGCTCGCTCCGCTTTGTGGAGTTCGGGTCTACAAATCATTTAGAAAAATATATATATCAATATTGTAAAAATAAAGTAATAAATTATAAAAAAAATTAAACTAATAAATTTAAAAAAATAATTACCAATTGGATGTAGCAAGAATTAAATTTCGACATTTTTCTATTCAATCTCCCCACTTGGAAGTCATTTGATCCTGGTTTCGTACGGTTGAACCGGGAAGTTTGCCGAAATTTGCAATAACACGTTTCCAAAGGATTCTTTATGATCCTGGTTTCGTCGTTGTTGGTTTGCGTGTTTTTTTTTGTTTCGGGGCGTGTAAATAAGCCTTGGTCAATGCGACCTCCTCCTCAGGTGGCCAAATTCTACGACTCGAACCGGCTCCTGTATCGTCATCGTCATCATCTTCTTGAATCGGTTCATCTTCATCCACATCGTCATCTTCATCACGAAATTCACGTGCAAATTTGTGTATAACATTGTTATCCTCTATGGGATCGACGTACATTTGTGGAGCTTGAGTTTGAAACGTTTGAAAAGGATTGCTTTGCAAAATTTGGCTAGAAAAAGGTGGAATAAACGGTTGGTTTTGATACGGTGTCGATGGAAACGGTGGATTAACTGGGTGTGATTGAAAAGGTTAGCTTTGGAACGGTTGTGGTTGAAAAGGTTGTTGTTGGAATGGTTGGGTTGTGTCGGGTTCATCTTGTAACCGGAATCTCGCCTGCTCGCCAAGATTTGCTCGAACCTTTGGTCGGGATTGGGTTTTCTTTGAACCCAAACCACGTTTCCTTGAACCCTCCATTTGTGTGATGTTAGAATTTTGTTTATAGTAGAGGATTGAGAGTGTTTGAAGTTGGACTTGAGTTGGATTGAAATGGTAGGTTATTTATATTGTTTAAACAAATTTATTTTTTTAACCTTCCAACTGTCACAACTCAACCCCCACCCCACCCAACGATCACCTTTCCAAGCGTGATCACCACCACAGTTTTCCCCCCATCACGCGTAATGGGGGGACCGGCGGCGGTATTCCACGACACATCATGTGTGGTGGCAGGCCCGGCCCATGGGCAGGGCAGGTAGGGCATAGGCCCCAGGCCCACTTCTCTTTAAGGGCCCATGAAATTTTAAAATTTTTTTTGTATATATATGTATTTAAGCTCATTTGTATTAAAGCTCACTTCTTTGAATTAATAATAACAATTAAAATTGTTGTAAGGGTTTTTGATTGTGAACGTACGTACATGACGGTAACTGCCGACCATCAGACTTCTAAGTTCTTTCCGGTGAATTAAAAGCTTCTGTTTGGCCGGCGCCGGCTCCGACGACCAAGATCTTCTGTCCTTCGAGTGTTCGAGACATTGAGTGTTCAGTGGAAGAGACGAAGAGTGGACTATAGAGACTTTGAGAGTTCGAGTGTTCCATAACTTCTATTAGGTGAGTTTGTGGTGACTGATATAGTGATGTTATAGTTTATTAATTATTTAAATTTCTTGTTTTTTTACTTTTAATTTTTATTTAAGTTTTTATGTTAACTAATTTAATATATGATATCTTTTATGAATTTATTGGTTGGACAATTGATTCTTGATATTTAATAAGTTATGTTAATATTTGTTTTATAGATATTATGCCTCCTAAATCTAAACACTTATCCGGTAGTCAAAAACGAAAAAAGAGAAAAATAGAAGAAGAGTTGAGAAATACACAAATTAAGAAGAATGCGAAGATACATACGTTTTTTCAAAAGCAACCTCAAAGTTCTAATGGTAAAGAAAAAGATGTACATGTTGATGAAGATATTCATGTTGATGAAGATAATCATGGTAATTTTGAAGGGCATGAAGCTAATGTCAATGTGAACAAAGACGCTCAAGATCATGTTAATGGTAATACTAATGTGAATGAAGATGATGTTGATACAAGTGCGGATGAGGATGAAGTCAATGCTAATTTGGATAACGATGATGCTAATGTTAATCCAAAAATTGATATTTTTGATCCTACAACTTGGGATTGACTTAATCCTAACTTGATTAATATTTTGGTAAATAAAGGTCCAAAACGAAATTTGACTATTAAAAAGGGCCCCTTGGATAAATTTGGAAGACGCTTTTCTTCAAGTTGTATACTAGAACTCTATCAAATAGAGAGACTTGTGATAGAACATGGTTAGTGTATTCAAAAGTGGTTAAAAAACTATTTTGCTTTTGTTGTAAGCTATTTAGACAAGGTCCCCTGAAAGGTTCGTTGGATGGTGATGGTTACGGGGATTGGAAGCATGTTAGTGATAGACTTAAAGATCATGAACTTAGCTTTGAACATATGAGGAACATGCAAAGATTGTTTGAAATGCGACAAAGGTTGAATTGTCACCAAACGATTGGCAAAGTAGCGCATGACCACTTTAATAAGGAAAGATATTATTGGAAAGAAGTCATTTTCAGAATTATTGCGCTTGTTAAGTTTCTAGCTAAGCATGGTTTAGCCTTTCTCGGTACAAATGAGAAGTTATATCAAAAAAGTAATGTGAATTTTTTGGGATTGATTGAGATGTTGGAAGAGTTTGACCCAATTAATAAAGAACATGTGCGACGTATCATGAATGATGAAGTTCACGTGCATTAACTTGGACACAATATCCAAAACGAGCTAATCCTTTTACTAGCCGACAGAGTTAAATCAGAAATCATCAAGAAGATAAAGCCAGCAAAGTACTACTCCATTATACTTGATTGCACCCCGGATAAAAGTCACCAAAAACAAGTGACTTTAATTGTGAGGTATGTCAATCTAAACTCTAATTCTTTAACTATTAGTTTTATTAGGTATGTCAACTTAAACTCCAAACCTGTTACCATTAAGGAATCTTTTCTTGGTTTGTTGATTGCTAATGATACAATGGGTAAAGGACTCTTTGATGTTACATGTGAGGAATTAAAGTCTCTTGGTCTTGATATCGATGATATGCGCGGCCAAGGCATGAAAGGAAAACATCAAGGGGTTCAAAGGAGATTCCTATATATAAATCCTAGAGCTTTTTACACCGCATGTGGTTGTCATAGTCTTAATATAGTATTATGTGACATGGCTACCACGTGTACTAAAGCTGAATTTTTTTGGAAGCATACAACGGATTTACAATATATTTTCCAATTCTACAAAGAGGTGGCAAATTTTAAAAGACAATGTCAAAGGATTGACCGTTAAGCCTTTGTCTGCGACTCGTTGGGAAAGTCGGGTTAAGAGTGTGAAACCTATTAGATTTCAACTATTATATGTAAGAGAAGCTTTGCTTGAGGTTAGGGATACCGAGGGTGATCCTAAGACAACAGGCGACGCTAATTCATTAACAAGGAATGAATTTAGTGATTTTGAATTTATAGTATCAATCATCATTTGGTATGAAGTGTTATCAAACGTGAATGTGGTGAGTCAAAAGTTGCAATCCAAGGATATGATAATTGATGATGCTATTAATCAAATGAAGAAGTTGATTAATTACTTCAAGAAATATAGAGAAGTGGGGTTGTCTAAGGCGATCAATGAAGCTAAGGAAATTGCAATTGAATTGGGTGTTGATCCAATATTCAATCAAAGGCGTCTGATTCGAAGGAAAAAACAATTTGGGGAGACTTCAAATGCAAAAGATGTTTTATTTTCAGCGGAGGAGGATTTTAGAGTCAATTACTTTTTATGTATTGTTGATCAAGCGATTTCATCTCTTGAAAAGAGATTTGAACAATATCAACAATACGAAAAACTATTTGGTTTTTTGTTTCCTAAAAATTTGAGAGAAATTGGAGAAAAAGATCTTAAATCGTGTTGTTATTCTCTTCAAGATGCATTGAAGAATGGTGAAGAATCTGATATTGATGCTGAAGAACTATACGGAGAGTTGAAGTTGTTTGAGACCTTTTTACATAGTGATGTTATAAGTCCTTTAGATGTTTTAAACAGTCTGAAACAGGTCCGTTTATACTAATGCATTATTTTATTATTTTTTACCTTGTCAATTTTTTAATACTTTTGATACTTCAAATAATATGAAACATGTGGATTCTTACCCCTAATGCATTAGTTGCATATAGTTGTTGACTATTCCGGTAACAGTGGCATCGGTAGAACGAAGTTTTTCAAAGTTGAAGTTGTTGAAGACATATTTACGATCATCAATGTCCCAAGAAAGACTTAATGGATTGACGATTATTGCTATTGAAAATGATATTTTAGAGACCATGGATTACAGAGAGTTAATCGAGGGCTTTGCTTCCAAAAATGCCAAAAGAGCATCACGATTCGTTTAAGTACTTTTGTTAGATCTTTTGCTAAAAAATACTTTTTTATTTTATTTTATTTTATGGCCTTTTGTTTTTTATGTCCTGGGCCTTGTTTTTTTTTTGTATTCTCGGAGACGGCCCTGAATGGTGGGCGCCCATCACGGATCACCCCTACCCCCTAACGGAATGCGTGTTGATTATTTTAGTCTGTATCTAACTATAGAATTGTGTTTCATACCCTTTAGATATTGAATTCCTCGTTATGTGTTATGTTTATTTATTAGTTTGTTAAAAGCTACTAGTTGAGATTCCAAGTACGTTTTTTACTATTCTAAATTTCTAATGTTCTCCAATTTTGTTACCTAAGAAAGAAAATAAATAAAGTCACTGGATTTATAGATCTCTATCATCCAAAGACAAAGGAAGTAAAAATATATTGTTTACGAATGTGATTTTGCAAATAATGTCGAACATCCAATAGCATACTTGTTAATTTTCTAAAATCAATCTAATAACCAGTTTTAGATGTGTATAAATCGGGTATTAGAAAAATCCGGGTTTGGGTATGATCGGGTATTGGAAAATCGTGTATTAGCAATACACAGGTCGGGTTCGGGTCCGGGTATTGACTCTAAAAACCATACCCTATGTATTGGGGTCGGGTCGGGTATAAAACTGGGTATTTGAATACCCTATTTCCGGGTATTGAAAAACATATCTTCGGGTTTTTTTGGGTATAGGTTAGAATTTTTTAGGGGTTGCACTTTTTAGGGGTATGAATCGGGTATTTTCCAGTTATTTTTCAGGTAATTTCGGGTATAGATCGGGTATTTGAAAAACCCGGTTCGGGTATTGGAAAAACCTGGTTCCGGGTATGGAACCGGTTTGGGTTTTCGAATATTACCGGGTACAAATCGGATCCGGTTCGGGTACAGGTTTTGATACTAAAATGCATACCCTACGGGTAAGATCGGGTATTAGAAACCCGAATATAAAAAAAATCGGTTCCAGGTTTGGGTTTTTTTCACCTCTACCCAGTTTCATACATGAATACTCGTTAATAATTCAATTTTGTATATTTTACTGTAAAATGTTAAATGTATTATGTTAAGGCCCAACAAACTTCCTACCTTCAATATCCCTAACTCCACATCGAAAGGGCCAGAGCAAAATAAGCCTTCAACATCTCATCTACAACCAAAGATTATCCTTCCAACCCGATGTGGTTCTCTCCAACTTGGACCCAAATTAAAAACAAAACTAAATAATTGACTTTCATGTAAAAAAAACCACAAAGATGCTAATGAATGAAACTAATAGAGTTTTCAAACAAGCGTAACGAATTAAAACGGATTCGGGCTTAACATACAGTTGTAGAAAACATGTCAGGCAAACAAAGGTCAACATGAGTTGGATCATAATGGATTCACACACAATGTTTGTTATTATGGGGTGATCAATGGCGGTAATGATTGTGGCGGCGTCACAATTGAATAACATGTGACGTCAGTGTCTGTGGTGGTGATGGAGGTGATACAGGGATGGTGGAAGCGGTGTCGATGGCAACATCGCCAATAAGTTTACAGTTCTTTCATTGTAACAAGTTCTTTAATCATACTATATTTTTCTTTGTAGCGTAATAATAATAATAATAATAATAATAATAATAATAATAATAATAATAATCGTACTCAATATATCCCACCAATAGCAAAGCTATGGTAGGGTCTGAGGAGGGTAAGATGTAGACAGCCTTACCTCTACCCCATAGGTATAGAGAGGCTGCTTTCGGTGAGACCCCCGGCTCGATAGTAGTTTTGCATCAAATCTTAGACATAAGACACATAGCACTTAATCATCGGAAAACCGGCTGATCGGTGCATGTACCCTTGTCTTTCGGCTATCAACGCCACTACATGATGCCTGATTAACCGTCCATCACTTTTAAAGTTATTTTCACGAGATTGGTAAAATAACGTCAAAATTAGTGCAATTTCACTTTTGCCCGCCCGAGGGTTCACACGTATATACATCATATGTGCGCACCGCAAGCAGGGCTACTTAATAATAATAATAATAATAATAATAATAATAATAATAATAATAATAATAATAATAATAATAAGATTGTGTTTTATATGAAATAAAATTATGTAAATATTAAACAATTAACCACTTGGGCTAGCCCAAGTGGCCAGCCAAATGATAGGTAAGAGCTTAATGCCGGTTGGTCTCTCAAGTTCGAATCTTGATGGCGACACGAGTTTTCAATTAGAGTGTCCTTTCCCAGAGAGCTTGCTCTTGTGGGCGGATAACTCCTGTCAAGTGGCAGGGGGCTTGAAATTTTCTCATGGAACGCGTAGCCAAATTCGGATGCCAAGCGTAGGCCCGGTTAAGACAACATAGTCTTGACCCGAGTGGGGCGGTTGGGGCTCTCTCCGAGAGCTGTGGCTGATTATTCAACCACTATGAAAGTCACCGTTCAATATATATATATATATATATATATATATATATATATATATATATATATATAAACAATTGATAATTTGATAATAGAATTAGGCGACCATGACATCTTGCCTTCTATAAGTTGAATGCACTAATAAAACAACGTCGTTTAGCACGCTTCCATGGACATCGACCCTACAACGATTATGTGTTAGATATATACAAATTGAAGTATAAATTAATATGGATTATATTATTTGAAATGGACGGCTATAATTTACTATTTAAAAATTGTAAATATATACTTATGGGGCCAAATAAGATTTTGGGTTAATTAAACAACCCATTTGGTTAGTCTTTATTCCCGACACCTAATCCAATTTCTATTTCTTATTCAAACAAACCATCATCGTCATCATCATTTGGTGCATCTAATATATATGCATATATAGGATGCATGTATGACTTTTTTATTTGTATAATTTATTACCCGTTTATGAAAAATACCCGATAAATTCATATTCATCGACACACGTTAAATATAAAAACTTATCATGTTTAGTTACTACTTGCTTTAACTTTTGAACCACGCTTTCCTTGATCTATATGTTGCAATAACAAATTTAATGTTATGGCGACGTATGAAAGTAGATGGATTAGACAATTAGTTTGACATTGATGAGATTTAAAGAAGGTTGCGGATACAATAAAGTTGTAATTATAAATCAAATTTAATATGATTACAAAAAATAATTATAATAAGAGGTTTGGAGGTATTATAGGTTTACAACCATTTGGTTCCCCAACTAACTCTCAAAAGTGGCTTTCGGTATTCGTAAATACAATTGATAATTGGTGGTTAACACTATGTGTTCTTTAATTAATTAAACTTATGGCAAAATATAAAATTTGAAAACCAAAATCCCTATTTTTAAAAGAACCTCACTTTAACATACGCCCATACCAAAAAGGCCAAACCCATGCCCTTCAAATAGTTATATGACTTTTTTAATCTAGCTATTACACGCGCGCGCGCGCACATATATATATATATCCACACACACGTGATTAATTAATATATACATATAAGTTTACAGTTTTACCGTAACAACACAATGAACAATGATCAAAGGTCAATAAAAAAATAAATATTAAAAGTGTATCTTAATCACCTTAGCTTGCTAAAGCAAATAGGGTGTCTAGTCTCGAAGAATCATTAAGAAGTGTTGTAATTTAAACTAACATTAAGAAGTGAATTCATTTTCGATGAAAATGATTTCAATTACACATAAACCTTAGTTGTAAAAACACCATCAACAACAACAACAATGACCATGACCAATCTTCATGTTTCGCTTTGTGAAGTGGACTAAATTACCTGATTATTACAAATTATAAACTACATAAAAATGATTTGTTAAATTACTTGTTTCAATATACTAAAACACAGAGTACTTAACTGTAATTATTAACGATAAAGCATAGGATAATTGACATAGTTGTATATGAATTTAATCAATTATCAATTTCAAGTTGAAAGGCACAATTGCAATCAATGGTCAGTGATAAATGAAGGGTGTTGTTAAACACTTAAACGTACCACTCCCCTCTTTCTATCCCATTTTTACTAAACATACTCTCTCCCTCAACTTTTACAATTTATACAATTCAAACCTTTATTTTTTTTTTTTTTTCATTTTGTTATATTTTATTATTATTGTCTAAAAATACATTTTTAAGAATATTTTTACTATTGTTGTTTATATTTTTAAATACAATTTTTTTGTGTTTTTTAAATAACAAAATGCATTTTTTTATTAACTAGAATAAAACATTTTTTTAATAAATACATTTTTTTTTTCTAAAATCGTTTTTGGAGAGTTTGCATTTTTTAATAGTTTTTGGAGATAGATTGCATTTTATAAAACAAATTTCCTAATGTGTGTTAATAAAAAATAAATAAATAATGGATTTACGTAATAAACTGCACAAATTCTGTAATTTAAAATGAGAAAAATGTTAAAGTGAGTAATGTGTCAAATAAAATTGCTAAAAAATTGAAAGTTTATGGGAGGGGGTATAACAAGTAGAAGAGTAAGGTACGTTTAGCCTCACCATAAATGGATCAATGACAAACAAGAACCCAATCCTAATAATTGATGATTACAAACCAAATAACTAACTAAAACAATAGAACATAGATAATTCAAAATGTTTAATCAATCCAAGTAATATAAATAAGACTAGCTGAGTTTGAGTCCAAATCAATCGCATGTAAGAATAAGTTGAATTCAACTACTAACATCAACCATACGCCCGGAGATGGTCACAGTCGTATTAGCCTTGCATCTGCATCATGGAATCTCCTACTCTTAGTTTGGATGATAATAACATAAACAAAGATGGAACTGGAGTGTCTAGAATTGTCCAAAATCGCTTCTTTCTGTTCAGAAAAATTGTCCAAGCAAAATGTAATTTCGAAAACCTAAATGTATTTGTTTATATGGTAATGGATTCCCACCTAAAGTGAGTTAACCGACCATCGGCGTATCATATGCCGACCACCATGACTATGTATCATATGTCGAAACTTTTCAGTTTACGGTCTACCAATACGCCAAGCTATACACCTCAGCGCATCATATGCTGAACATGGTGTAGCACGCACCATGCACATCTCAAGTTCCAACATTTGCCATCTTTTGATGTCTTGATTCCTTATCCTTCGCCTTTCACCCAATAGCATCCAAATTCCAAAATGCTAGTTTAACATGTTTAGACTTGAAAACCTTAAAATCATATTAAAATAACAATACTTGAAACATAAATCCGATAAACCACGTAACTATTTATCATATATTAACCCAATGATCACCATGGTACTTATAATAGTTTAACACACAAGCTAATGCTGGTTGACTCTACAGTTTCAATTTTTAGCTTTTTTTACATATTTAACTTTTATTAATTACTGTACCGTCATGAAAGGATTAATCCTTACTATTGATTTAATAAGTCAATTGAAGAGATTTCATAAAAGTTAAAAATTATATACTTCTTAAAATCATTTTCATATCAACATGTATGCACAATAATTCATCGTGACAAAATAGAAGTCGGTGCCGTACACTTGGTTTGAGATGTAAAGGGAGAATATATATTTAATTTAACTCATAATTTTAATTGGGATATATTAGCAGCTTAGGAACCACCCTTAAACCCTAAATCCTAAACCTTAAACCCTAAATTAGACTAGTTTTATTGGTGACCTTCTATGAGGTCAAGACACTATTCAAGAAATAAATAAAAAGATTAAATCCTTTTCACACCCCAACCTAGATCACAACCCCAACCTAAGTCACAACCCATTTTTAAATTAAATATTCTTTTCTTTTCTATTCTTTAAACAAATTTGTTTTTTTATATAACTTGATTTTTATTTAATAATTTATATTATTTAACTTATTTTAAATATTTAAAAACACAGTCTTGTTTAGTTTATTTTTATGAACATTTTCATATAAGTTTTATTAAAACGGAACACTTTTAAAAATATGTATTTTTTAATAATATCATGTGTAAATTTTTTGTATACAATTTGATTTTTTGTTAATAATTTATATTATTTAACTTATTTTAAATTTTTAAAAACACAGTTTTGTTTAGTTTATTTTTATGAGCATTTCGATATAATATTTATTAAAAACAGAGCATTTTTAAAAACATGTATTTTTTTAATATTATTATATGTAAATTATGTATGTGCAATATAATCTATTGTATGTTTTATCTTTAGTTTATTTTTAATTAGCGTGTAAGATGTTTAATTATCAAGTTACGTATGTTACATAATGTAAGGATTAATTACCCGACCCATACGGTATGTATAAGATATTTGATTTTTCAACTTATGTGTTTTATGTATGTGTAAGAGAAAAACAATATGATATTATCCGCTCATTCTAACATATATTCATGAACCTGTGACTAATACATGGAGTATTAGTCTTGCGACTAGTAAATGGAGTATTTGTCTTGATAGATTTTTTTTAATTTCAATAGATTTTATAGAATAAATTAAAACATAATAATATATGTGTATTATGTATTAAAATAATTGGGTTGAGTTGGGTTGTGAATAAAAGCGAAAAGTTGGGTAAGGTTGGGTTGTGTATGTGGAAAAGAGAGATATTAGTTTTTTAATAAAAAGCTTGGTTGGGTTGAGTTGCTGATAAAGGTAGTCTTAATACATGGGTGAACCTTTCTCAAATAGGCCGTAAACTGTTCATACTAGTTTTGATGCTCCAGACCTAACTCACTCAATAACACCGTTAAAAAGAAAACTCATCACTATGAAAAAAAAACACACCTAGATTTAAGTTTCGAACTTGAAACCTTAGAATCTCAAGTGTTAACCATCACCCTATGCTATTAAACCAAAAAAAAAACAACTACAATTTTAATTGGAATTAGTTACCCAAAAAAGTCAGCTCTCACAACGTACACTCGTATAAGTATACAACTTTCAGATATGCCCTATCAAACTATGAGATGACATGGATATACATATTAATATTAAATATATTTATTATCACCAAACTTTATTACACCTGTGTCCTTAAAAAAAACTGTATTCCCAAATGTAAAGCTAAAGAAAACGCCTTCTTTTCAGAGTGGGTTGTTAACACGTAATTTATACTTTATACCATACTCTTTGTTTTATAATTTCCTAACATTTATATGTTAGGCCGTTAAAAAAAAGTATTTATATACCAGTTTAGAACGGTATAAAGGTGAAAAATATTAATGCACAAAATTATTAAACTTTATGTGCATTTTAATGGTGAAAAACGAAGTCCATATGTTAAAGTTCTTTCGAAAAACTAAAAAGTACGGAAATGTTAAAATATAATGTGATGAATTCCATATCAAATATTTTTACATCTAGTCAAAGTTTTGAACGTATTATCTCTAACAATCTGATATGTATTTCACATCACCCAAAATTTAACATGGTTACTTATCAGTTAGTATGAATGTGAAACCCATATTAATTAGGGTTGTCAATTTCTGACACAGACCTGTTAACAAGGCAAAAATTTTTACAGGTTTGGGTTTGAGCTTAACATGTTTCGTGTCTTAAGCAGGTCGACATGTTTTTAAGACTTGTTTAAATTCGTGTCTTCACATGTTAAAGACATGTTAGCCCGTTTAGATTTATATATATATATATTTTTAATAATAATATTAATATACACTTATAAAATCCTAAACCTAAAGTCATACCTAGATACAAAGTTTCACTCCTCATGTCAGAACCCGATACTATATTTTAAATAATTGTTATGATTTGATTTGATGATGTTTTGTTTCAAGTATGTTATTGTGACATTCGTCATTTTCCGATTCGATTCGTTTTTGCCTTCGTATAGTAAACCGACCTGATTTGTATCCCGAACCCTTCGATATTATTAAAATGATAGATTTTATGTTTAATAATCATCTCGTGCTTGTCGGATCGCGAAAACACCTTTTACAGCTCTTAAAATGCTCCTGTAACGCTCAAAACACTTCGAAACGAACTGCAGGGACCAAATCTGCCAAACAACCAAACCTGCTGACCAACCCAGCCCCCCTAGCACGCCACGCTGCGCGGCCAGGGAGGCTAGGCTGGTCGCGAGGCGCGGCCAAGTACCTACAGCAACCAAAAATCGTTTTTTGTTGATATTATCGCTTGTTGACCCTTTAAACCAATGAGAAAGCTTGTAAATCTCTAAAGCAACTCAATGGATAACTCTAACACCTTATCCTTCTTAAAAACAAGCCACAGCACTCATTTGAACCTGCTCATACTCTCCAAACACTCTCAACCTAAGTTCTAAGATCCAACCTTCAAGTTCTTACTTGTTTGACTTTCAAGGGTCAAACAAGAGTTTCCTTTGATTTCTACTAACTCCTTATGATTAAAGCTTGATGTTGCAACATATATATAATATATACCCTTTGTTTCCTTCGGTTTTCACGTTTTCCGGTCATTGGTCGGTTGCGGTGGGATATTATAAGGCAAGGCTACATGGAGGACTATTATAGTCCTTGTTTATATATAATTCGTTTAAGCTTACTAATCTTGTTTAGTTTCTGTTTATTTTAGTTTGTAAACTCATTTTTGTAAGTTCCTTGGTATTGGGTATGTAGTGGCTAGCCTCGGTTTCGTCTTGAGTTGATAACCAAACCAAAACCGAACTTTCGTTTAAATGCTTATTTGTTGACTTATTGTTTGCAAAACTTGAACATTATCATTTCTAAGTTTATTTATTAAGTTCTATGGTATTGGGTATGTGGCAACCATCCTCGGTTTTATTCCGAGTCAAGGACCGAACCAAAACCGAACTCTTGTTTAAACACTTTATTACGTCTTTGTTAACACTTTAAATTATGTTTAAGCTTATTATTATTGTTTAGTTCCTAACCATTTTAGTTTCCAAATCATTTTAAATAGTTCAATGGTATTTGGGTATGTGGCAACCATCATCGGTCTTATACCGAGTCAAGGATCGAACCAAGACCGAACTAAACCGAGTTCATCCGATTAAGACACACTATGTGTGTTTTGGGCCACCGATCTCATCTTTCTTTAAAACTATATTATAAAACTAATTTTAATTGTTTTCTCAAAATACTTGATATGTCGGATCCAACTTGATCTTATAACAAGGTTGGACCGACAAAGCCAAACACTCGCTTAACGGACGTTGAGGTTCTTCCTAACAGAACTACACGATTGGTTAAGTTTCTTTTAAATTTTATTGAGTTATCTCATGACATGTATCACTTTGGTAATTTCGAGTTCGGGTTTGACAATTTATCAAGACCCGAACCGACTAAACCGAACACTTGTAAAAATCTCGGTTTAGTATCTATTTAACAAAGGGTCTTGCATTATCGCAACTATACCCGATATATTTACTTAACAAATGTTAAGTAAAACTAATGAATAGAATACCGAGACCCGATTTCGAGCAAACTTACTTTTCAAAAACCATTACTTTAATTTCTTATGTATTTACACTTTAACCCTCGAACTTTAATTATTTATTTTTACTGGTCATGTTATTTTACTTTAAGTCTTTCAAGACCATCTTCTAAACCGAAACCCTTTTAACCTTGACCTCGCTCGTTGAACTTATTATCCCGGTGTATCACAAAAACCCTTCAAGTTATTTATCTCATGTGAGTAATCACTCCCCCTTTTTACGCTCTTATACTTTTGGCGGTGGCATGCGTACCATATTCAAACTTACTTGTTTTTATGATCTCATTATCAAATCCACAATTTAACATTATGTGTTTGTACGACTACTTGCTCGATCTTTGTTTATGCCTCAATTTGATTATGTGCACGAGTGTTTATTTTTATGTTGTTGTTGGAACGCAATAAGTATGATCATACGATCCTCTAACTACTTTAGCCTTATGCTAGTAGAATAGGGCCTCATTATCCGAGTATGTCGGTTGTTACCAATTAGAAATGATCTTCATTCTCCGAGTATTTTGGTTGTTACCAAATAGAAAAGAGCCACAGTTATTTGCTTTACATTTACAATGGTTGTTGCATTATTCTATTTACACATATGAATTGTGATTTTTGCCTCGTTATATGCATACGTCAAAACTAGTGTATTGCTCACCAACATTCGTGTTGATCAAATCTATTTTTATGCATGCTACAGGTTTACTATTTGATTGCTTGTGAAGATTGAAGACTCATCACTTAGATCATACATTTAGGATACTTTAACAAATGTTGTGTTGAGATAATTGTTTGTATTTTTTTGTGAACAAGTTGCATTTGTGAATATTGAATGAAATAAACAAGTTGAGTAAATATTGTCACTTTAATAGTGTCATCGCGTTCTTGAGCAATCCGTTGCACCTCGGCATGTTCCGCCGCCTTTGGTCGGGGTGTGATAGATATGGATTTCAGGTTTTTTGTTTTAAATAGTGGTGTTGGTTTTTAATACTCTCAAGTTTAACCAATTGGTTAATAACACTCCCAACTTTCATATTGTCACCCACCACTCCCAACGTTGACCCTATTTTTTTATCACTCCCTCGCTAACGAACGACTAAAGTCGTTAGTGGAAACACTGATGTGGACGATTATTTAACTGATTGGCATGCTTATGTGTTACATGTGGGTCACACATGGCCATCTCATCTTCTTCTCCATCATATTAGCCCTAGCCACCTCCATCACCACCCACCAACCTCTACCTCCACCACCACTCATCCTCCAACTCCTCCACCACCGACCTCCACCACTCACCAAATTACATTCAACTCCTACCCATTGATGATCCTGGTGGTTAAACAACTAACATATAGAGGTTCTAGGAATGCTCTTGTTGTCACCGATGGGGTAGAGGCTACGGTCGTACAACAGTGGCTGGCAACAGCCCATTTTTCTGATCTCAGAGGTGAAGGCATGTAAATCGGGTCATATTAATGACGATAGTGGCGGTTCTTATCTAGATCTAAGATGCGGTATGTAAATCGGCTCAAATCTACCCCGTTGATGACTGCAATAGCATTCCTAGAACCCCCATATGTTGGTTGCTTAACCACAAGGAGCATCAATGGTGGAGGAGTTGAATGTAATTTGGTGAGTGGTGGAGATCGGTTGTCGAGGATGAGTGGTGGTGGAGGTCGATGGTGGTGGAGGCAGTGGTTGGTGAGTGGTGATGGAGGTGACTAGGGCTAATATGATGAAGAATGAGATGAGATGGCCTTGTGGGACCCACATGTAACACATAAGTATGCCAACTCAGTTAAATAATCGTCTACATCTGTGTTCCACTAACGACGGTAGTCGTTCGTTAGCGAGGGAGTGATAAAAACAAATATGGTCAACGTTGGAGTGATGGGTGACAAAATGAAAGTTGGGAGTGTTATTAACCAATTGGTGAAACTTGGGAGTATTAAACCAATACCCCTTTTAAATATGTTATGGATACTTTTATTCTCGTTTTGAACTCTTTTGTTTCATTACACATGTATTATTCCGTGTGTCGTTAAATAAGTCCCTTAACATGTCTTAAGGTGTTAACCTGTTAGTTAACATGTTCGTGTTTGAAAAAAATGACATGATTAGTTATCGTGTCTTGTTTGTGTTAAGTACCACATGTCATCGTGTCTTATCGTCATGTCTGAGCCTGCATGGCATCCTTAGGACGTAGGGGTGTAAAAAATCGAAAAAATTGATCCGAAATTGAAAAAACCAAAAATTCTAAACCGAATCAAAAACTGATAGTTTGGTTTTCTGTTTTTGTAAAAACCGAACTAACGGTTTGGTTTTAGTTTGCATGTAATAAAACCGAAAAAACCGAACCGAAATCCTAATTTTTTATTTTTTATTTTTTTTATATTTTATATTAAGTAATTTATAAGAACTTAAAAAATATGTAACTCAAATATTTTTGGTCAAATGTATAATGGTCTATTATTTTACAACTAACAAAATAATTTATATTTAAATTCATTATTTTTTTCCAGTTTTTTTTTCGGCCTTCAATTTTCAAGTTCAAATAGCAGAAACCGAAATTGAACCGAAAACCGAAACGGAATGGTTTCAAAAACTCAATAACCGAAGTTTTGGTTTTAGCCGAAAACCATACTGAACCGCATCACGCACACCCCTACTTGGATGGGTGTCTATGGGTGTCCGTGTGTGTATAAGGACGGGTTCAGGTGGGTTGGGTTAGGAGATGGGGATGGTTTTTATTTAATGGTTATTTTTTAATTATAATCTTCTTTATTAATGTTTGAATCAAATACAAACGACTTTTATTGTGAGAACGTTACAAATAAGTAGAGTAATTATGTTAGCACTGAAGTAATTATTATTACACTATAAGTTTTGAATTAAGTAATTATTATTATACTATATTATTTTCTATAACATAATTACTATAGTTCAAAACTCTAATTACTCTAGTTATTTATATGTTTAGTATGTTAATTTTATTTGTACCGGACTCATCCTTTTTTATTAATTGTTGATATATATTATATATGGGAAAAGTTAAAATACAAAATGAGACAAAAAATAGAAGTGTGAGAAAGATTCGTGGCCACAAAAACCCCTAAAAAATTAAAAATTAAAAAAATTATAACTCAAAATATAAATAAAACACGAAAAATATTTAAAAACTAAAATGTTTCCCCGGTCACTCACGTTCCAAAAAACGACGAAGCCACAATGACGAAAAAACACAATAATAACTAAAAAAACACAATAGATAGTAAAATATAACACAATGTTGAAGTTGAACAATATAACAGAATCTCAATAAAAAAAACATAATGTCAATAAAAAGACACAATTAATGACGAAAATAAACACAATGATTTTTTTCTTCAACATTGTTTTTTTAGAACGAGGAAGACGATGAAAACATTTTTGTGTTTTTACTTTTGTTTTTTATTAAATTTTGAGTTATAAATTTTTTATTAATTTTTAATAGATTTTTTTATGTGACTACAAATCTTTTTCAACTATCTCATTTTTGCCTCTCTTTGTAGAATAATAACTTGACCCATTATATATATATATAGAGAGAGAGAGAGAGGTTCTTACACAAATAGTTTTCCTACAAAGCTTGATAAGTGAAGGAAGAAATGACGCGATGCATTTTTGTAATTACGCGAATGGGGAAATGTTTACGCTACATCATATTTTTCAAACCAATATAATAATTATTATAATGCAGTTTTACTGGAAACGTAATTTTATTAAGTAGTCCATATTGTTTTGTAGCGTAATATGTTGTAGTGTAATGATTACCCTACAACAAAATGAACTAGCGTAATAAATTTAAGCTACTTGTAAAACTATGATGCAATTATTATCATGCTTGTTGTATTATTACGATCAAGACTGAGACAAGGAGCGACACACCACTCCATCTAGGGATGGAACCAAGTGACGATGGCTACGGTTTGTTTGCATGTGGGGTGACAATCGTGGTATAGAGTCACCCCAAGCCTTGGGTGACTCTGATATCACGTAAAAATATTAAAAGACGCCCTGACAGGATAGGTGAGGAATCATTCTTGATCTTTTTTATTGGGGCCTACAACTTCTCCGAGCCGACTAGCATCCCTTTCCACTGCGAACAAAGAAGACGACTATAGGATCGAATTCGCATTCCATGGTGAACTGGTCGTCCCATACCTTCTGCCTGTCTCATATGTGTGGAACCAGGTCTTTTTCGGTTCCAGCCCCCTCGAATACATAGGGTAGGTAGGACTGGGTGAGAAAGGGTTCCCTGTTGCCAATAAACTTTCCCCGGCCTTCGATTCCCCTTACTCATAAAGGACTTAACTGATGTCGATTATTAAGACCGTCTTACAATATATAGAAATAATTTGAACCCTTGAACCCAAACTGGGTATGTGAGCTCATGCTAACAAACCTAAATAGTAATATATTCTAATAAAGAATTTATGCATGTCACTGCTCAAAGGTGAATAAGTTGTCGTGAATGAAGGTGATGATGACGTTGGAGGTTCTGTGTCACGAACAATACGTCGAGAAGATTGCGCAACCACAACGAACAGAGTCGAAGGGGGGGGGGGGTTATTGGCGGAAGTAAAAGGAAAAGGTAGAGAATTATGTTTTAAGGTTCATAATTAGGTAATAGAAATAAGAATTGAATTATATTATCTTAAACGTGCAAGCAAAAACCATATAGACTTTCATCTAAAGTCCAAAGGCTTTGTGAAGCAGTAATCATATTATTTAAGACTCGAACCTCTTGGGTGGTGACTGGGTAGCAAATTAATGTGTATCATTGCTTATTTCCCACGACATCTCGACAGTTGCTTTCCATCTCTAATGGTCCAAGTTTGATAGCCTTGTCAATTGTCACATTATATAAATGGTGCTTTAAATTCTATAAGACTAATATATAAATGGTGCTTTAAATTCTATAAGACTAATGCACGTGTGTTTCTCATATTTTTTAGTAATCAATTTTAATCAATTAACATGCGCACGCTTAATGCGTAACATGAAGTTTGTAAAGTTATCTTCTTTATCAACTTCAACTAAGAGATTTAACATATGTTTTTCTTTTTTAACGGCTTAGATGTATTAAAGAAAAGTCCGGCAAGGAGCCGGACCCAAAAACAAATTACATCAAAAGAAAAAAGAAAAGGGTTTTTAGCCACTTATCCCAAACAAAGTTACATTTTTTTATTTCTATTCGAATACCAAGCGAAAGAAACATAAATTACCGAATAAAAATTTCTCTACTTCGAATCTCTTTCGGCTGAAAAAGTAGCATATTTATGAATCCATATAGCCCACCACGTCACGAAACAAACACACTCAATAAGTTTTTTCATTTTAGCCGAGAATGACGATGAGTCTAATACATTCATCATCCTTTTGGTCGGACTCCAATAAGAAACTCCACTTCAAGCCAGCCCGCAAATAGTCTCCAAATATTTGAGGCAATAAAGCAGTCTCCAAACAAGTGGTTTGTGGTTTTCGGGCTCGAATGGCAAATCGGACAACCAATGGACTCAATATCAATGCATAATTTTCTCAAGTTCCATCTAGTTGGGATTCGATCTAACAAAACACTTCAGGCGCAAATATTAACCTATTTTTGGATTTGAGTGTTTCATCTAGTTTGAAATGGAATGCTTGGCAGCGTACATTGGTCAATGTGCTTTCGTAAAACTTTAACCGTGAAATCTGGATCGCCATCAAAGGACCAAACCTATCTATTTGGATCAGTCGAACACTAAAAAGCACTAGTAAAATCAATCAACTTGTTTAGCTGTTGAAGCTTAATACTACCTCTAGGAGGTCTTCTCCAAGCCCAAAACTAATATAAATTTGTTCACAAGTATAATAAAACTTTGATCTTATAAGAAAACTAAACAAATTCTGATGATTATCGGTAGCATAGCCCCTTGATTCCGCTCTTCTTCATGCCCTTTTTAGTTTTACTCATTGATCTTGAAAGCGACTTTTATAATATAAATTTGTTTACAAGTACAATAAAAGTGCTTAAAATGTAAAAAAACAAAGTTACCATTAAAATCTCACTTATGGAGTAGAATCTATAAAGGGTGATATGAGAGGAAAGCTTTTTAAAAATCCCATTAGATAAAAAGTTTCTCATGAAGAGCTCTCCTACTCAACATACCTCTAATTGTTAAAATCCAAACATGCCTTTAAACCAAACCAGTTTGGGTCAAACCGACTTTCACCATGAAAACCAAACCGGTTTTGTACTCCTCTAAGGTCAAGCATACATAAGATCTTATAAAAACACATATTATAATTATATTATACTTATATTATCATTATAAATATAAATTAGATTAAATGAAAAATTTGGTGCCCAAAAAGTGATTGGACCGGTGGCGGAACCATATAGATCTATTCGTTTATTCTTCTAGTTTGATACCGTGATGAACATATAAGAAACCAACTAAACGCCAATTTTTTAGTTTCACCACCGTAACAAACGTGACCGAATTCATGTAGACTCACGCATCAATGTCCGGGACCAACAACACTCTAGTTTGACCAACGTCCGGGTTTTACTGACCGGTGTCACCTCATTTGTTCGCCTTAATTTTTATAAGTAAATTTTTTTGTTGTTCTTTTAGTTTCGGTACCGTAACGAACATAACCAAAACTGTAATGAACACGACGGAAACGCGTAGACTCGCCACGACTTCAATGTCCGGAACCGACAACGCTCGGGTTGTACCAACACGTGAGTTCTACCGACCGACCGACGTCATCCCAACGGTTCACCTTAATTTATATATATTTTTAAGTTTAAATTCCAATACATAAACAAAATTAAGCAAAATTGACCGAATTCACGTTGAGTTATCACCTCAACGCCCATGAACAACGCTTGGGTTTTACCGTCGCACATGTTTTACTGACCGAACAAATGTCGTTTTAAAATAAGGGAGTGGGCGATCCAAAATGTCACGCGAGGACCGTGGAGGCGGGCTATGATACGCAAACGGGTCGAATGCATCTTGATCCTCCATAGAGTATTCATATTGACCAGGTGCAACAAGAGTAGGCCCATGTGGGTATGTAGAAAAACGGGGCGGTTAAACATGAGAACTAGGTTGTTTGTATAAAATGGTTGTGGTATATACCCTTGAAAACTCGAGCTCGAACTAGCTTGCACGTTGGAACCACGTCCTCTACTGGCTCCTCTAGCGTTCGAACCGGCTTGCACATTCTTTAAACTCTCTATGATTTTTTTATTGGTTGATTGTGATTGAAGATTGGTATATAATTTATAGAAATGGATGTGTTTTTGAGGTGTGTATGTAAAACGGTAAATGACTGAATATTAAATAGAAAAAAGGTTCTTATTTTTATTTTTTAATTCTCAACGCCCCCAATGTTCAGATTTTCCCATTGGGTCGTGTCCAACATTTGAGGTACCCGATTTGGCCATTAAAACTACGGCGGCGGTGTTACCGCTCGTCGTGGGTACCCTATCAACGTTTAACGACGGCGTCCCCCTAACCAACCTAAAAATTAAATGTACAGTTTAAGTAGGGACTTAAAGCTTTAGCTTAATTTTGTTCCCTTAAAAACGTCCCTACTTAGAAATACGACAACTAATTGGCTTAGAGTCAAGTTATGTCATTATTTTATTTTATGAAAACCAGCCTTGTATGGTTATTCAGCAATTCCATGGCACGCAATCAAACGTGATGGCAATCACTTGCAAACCCTTTTTAAATGAATGCAGTATACTGTTTTTCACTTCTATTATTGATTTAGGTAGAATTTAATTTTTCTTTTAAAAAATTTATGGATTCATATCTATTAGAAACAATAACATTAAAAAAAGTTAAATATACTAGTTATATATGTGTTAAAAACTACTCCATATTTTATAAAAATTAAAACAAAAGGTGCACATACCAACTCTTTTATTCTCATGTTGGTGTATTATAAACACGTCAAATTAGTGATCACAAGTCATATATGTTAGATACTGTATTTCAATCATAATTTGGATACGGTTAAAATTGTGTAAATCAAACATGGCCTATGTAAGCAATCTATCTACTCACGTTAACCTTGTTGTTGGGTTGACCTTTTAATTTTATATTATAACTTTAAACATGCTGGTGGCTTGACATTAGTGCCGGATCTTGAACAAATAATCTGGGTGGACGGTAAGATCTCGAACAAATAATCTGGATGGGCAGGCTCAATACATGTATTTTTTTTTTATTTTTCCGGAAATAGAAGACTATTGAGTGAAAAAACTGGGTGAGTCGAGGCCCGCCTGGTCCACTATTATCCACCAGTGCTTGACATGTTTAATTAAATGGTTTAAACATGTCAACTCATTTAAATTAACAAGTCAACCCAAACACAACATTTTTATTAAATGGGCTAAAGTGACAACAAAATGTCAAAACTTCAGTGTAGGGCTGACATATCGTATATTCTCATACATGATAAGACACAGACACGAAACATGTACACGACATGAAAATTTATTATGTACCTGTATCCCAAACCCCGAACACGAGCCTTTTAATACCAGGTATGCACGATAAGACACGAACTTGTTAATACCGGTGGCACTGCTGCAACTGTGAGGAGGCCAAACTGCCGGAGAATCGGAAATGTGGAGAGGTAGACATGAGAATCGAAGGGTTGTGACTACCAGATATGTAGAGGGGAAACCACCGGACTACCGAAGATCCGGAGAGTGAGAATTGGAGAAGGGTTTGTACGCCGTCTACTTATGTGAGATTGGAATGATACGTCGTGTTCAATTGTTTGGTATAAAAATTAGGGTTAACTAGTTAGGGTATATAACATACTATATTATTATATATTTTTATTTATAAAAAAATCTAATCAGGTACTTAACATGTAAACGAGTATTTTTCCTGTTTAGACACGAAAATTAACAGTTTGATTCATGTCTACATGTTTAGTACCCGAAACATGTTAAGGCCATACTTGATACCTGTTAAAGTCGTGTAGGTTCGTGTCGTGTATTCGTGTATCGTGCCTAAATTGTCAGCCCTACTTCAGTGTTTTCGTGGCGTGTTCATGTCATGGTAGAGAATTTACAACAAGGGTGTTAAGAACACCAAAAACGTGTGCTACGTTAGTAGTCCTTTCAAATTTTCACCCATTTATCAAAATACTATTTTTCTCTCCGTTAGTAAATACTTAAGTGTTGAAAACATTGGCATGTCATCGTCTTTTATATTTACATTTCTATAACAAAACTAACAAATGTATCTAGTGTAAATCCACGGGTAGAGTAGGGCATGGGGAAGTGAAATGAGTTTTAGATTGATCTTAGTTTCCTTAAAAAACTTGTTATCGGTACTGAAATTGTTCGGGGGATGTGGTTGATTTCCCATAAAAATATGGGGTTGGGGTATCAGGATTGGATATGGAATGAAATTTTATGTTTTTTTAATAGAATATATTGATGCGGTTGAGAATGGGAGATAGACACCAAAGCGATAGCTCCCGTAAGACCTTGATTTCAGCTCGTTCTTGGTAGAGAAGATAAAGACGGATCAGTGTGAGCCAAACAAAACAATCAAACATATATATATATATAAACAGAAAGTAGATAGAAAGCTATGATTCCAATCACGACTTCTATTCAAACATAAGTGGCTCACATATAAAAAACCGACACCCACATATGAAGGCCTAGTTCCTTATTTATAGACCATTGAGCCTTGTTCTCCAAGCAAACCACCACTTGATGAAGAGCCTTTGAGTTTCGCAAATCACCATGAAGTTTCGCAGGCATTCCGATAAGACCTTTACATATTACATTTATTGTGGTTTCGCATAAACACTTAGTAAAACTAGCATATCCAACATGACGTTCACAATTTTCATGGTTTGTAGTTTCACATAAGAAATATACGAAACTAACTAATCCTTGCGAAACTTCATGAAATATCTTCAAAACGTCAAATCTTTCACTGCATAATCTTCTAACATCTGCAAATATTATGAACCGTTCAGTTGATAATGTCATCCTCAAATCTTAGACCCAACACAAAAAAAACTTTCATTAGTATGTTATCGTGTCTAATCTTAAAGCCAAATCATCATTTGTACGACCACATGGTTAATGCATCCGCCGTTGATTGACAACATGTAATTCATATTATTTAACCATTATATGCTACGAAGTGGTACTTTGGTGATTCAAGCATTTACAAATTACAAGCATGAAACACGTCTTTTGGGCTTGAGTACTTTTTACTTAGGGTGTGTTTGAGATTGCTTATTTAAGTGAAAAAGGACTTTTTTGTTAAAATGACTTATTAACTTATAAATTTTTTAAAAGAAGTTATTAAATAATTGTTTGGATTAGCTTATGTGTTGGGGAAACCTAAAATGACTAAAAAGGGCACTATTTTTTAAAAGGGGTGTAATGGATTTTGAGAGTTAGAGGGGTGTAATAGGTAAATCAAACCCATTAAGTTAATAAGTTAGAGATTCCTAACTTTTCAAAACTTCTTTATTTTTTCTTCTCCATAAGTTAAAATTCATAAGGTCTTATGGTTTGCCAAACACCTTATACACCTTATTAACTTTTTAAAAAGTTTATAAGTTACAAGTTGATGAAAATAAAGAACCCCAAACACCCCCTTAAGGTGTCCAAATGTTTAAACGAAAACATGCTTAATTCACTTGAGACATTTTTAACTATGAAAGAACATTTAAAGGCATGTTTGAGTTCTCAATCTATTTGCAGTTGTTAATAACCGAGTTCTATACCAATTTTCAACATCGAGCACGTATCTTGCTCAATCTCGATTATCATCTTCCGCATAGAACTTTTTAATTACTTTACGTAAAAATTCTTTATAAGTATTAATTTACATATAACCAATCAATCCTGCGTTTTTGGTTTCAGTTTTGAACTCTTATCATTCCAAACATTATTACGCACAAGAATGGTATGCAATTTAATCCAACATAACTTCTTTCCCCCCTTCTCTTCACCTTTTGGAGAATAATTGAAGATGTAAACTTATACTTATACCAAATAAATGGATATAAAATTATAGTTTGATTAAACAAATACCCTGTTTCTTTTGAAATATTCATATTTTATAAAAACCATATAATAGTTGCCTTCTTTATTGCAACCACTTCATTTTCTTTGGTTGGTACAAACCAAGATTGGATACTTAGGTACTACAAATACATTGTTGTAGCTTGGAGGATCAAGAGAGGATATTTAGGTACTACAAATACAATAGGCCTATTGATTGACTCGGTTGGTATAAAACAGGATTGGTTGATTCTGATTCCAACTTCTTCACCCCTCAAACTTAAACAAGGGCATGGGTGTAAATTAACATTATGACAAGGGTATTTAAGTCTCACCCTACATCTGATGTAATGGTGTCCAGTCTGTTTCCTTGACTAATGCACCCCACTAAATACACCCTCTCCAATAAAAACACATTTTTTAAATAATTCCATATTATTATACAAAACAAAAATTCAAACTTTCACAAAACTCAAGATCATTTTAAGTATACATTAAATAACTTTCTGAATCAAAAGATTTTTAAACCATTTCTTTTAAAAGTTAACATATCCATCCAAATACAATTAAATATTTAAATCTCCTCTTTAATCCAAATAATTATATAATTTTTAAGACTTTAGTTTTAAGAGAATGTGGAAGTGATTAATATGTCCAGTCTGTTCATTTGACCTTAATTTATTCCACTTTTTCTTTAATTTCACTCATTACTCCTCTCCAAAACCATCCATAATTATTGTACAACCTTTTCAACTTTAAATCCACTGCTTTTTGACAAACCAATTTAACCCAAGCTGTTAATTAAAATTGAAATTAAAACCAGACCCATGTCGGTTATGGCCGCCTTCACATACTCAAATAATCTTGAAATATTTAAAGAAAGAAAAAGTTGAAGCATTTGCCACTTTGATTGATGCTTGTGTTTTACTACTATTATTATTATTATTATTATTATTATTATTATTATCACCTACTACCGATGACTTCTTATCATCTTCTCCCCCACCACCCACATTCACAGAATTCCATGTGAGTAGTTGGTTGTGTATTCTCTGCAATTACAACTATTCTATTCTCATTCTCTTCAAATTCAAAATACAAAAAAAATCCTTTTTTCATCATAAAAATCTAATCTTTATTCATTTTAAGGGGGGCTGTTGAGGTTCTTGATTTCATATTCAGACACCCTTTTGGGAAAAAAGACTCATTACACATTTTGGTTTTGTGATTCTTGATATGGGTTTCTTTTGCTGGAGATCTAGATGTTATTGACAAGTTGTTGATTCTTTTGAGTTTGAGTTTCTATTCAAGCATCTTCACATTCAGGTAAATCTGTAATTAATGCTCATTATTTTTATATCCTTTCAGATTCTTTGTATTAATCTGCATTTAAAGTTTTGAGTTTTTATTGTGTTTGATGGTTTTTGTACCTTTGAAGATCTGAGTTTGTGTTCATTTTTGGTTTTTATCTTTGAATCAAGTACTTGAAAACTTTGGGTTTGCTTTAATTGATTCAAATTCAAATGAATATTCATCTCTACCAACTGATTTCATATACATTGTTCTAGATCTACCCAAATCTGAAAGGACACTTGTGTTCTTCCACTCTTTTTAGAGTAATCTGCTTTGTTTTCTCAAATCATGATTTCTTTTTAAAAAAAATTGGCGAAATAATTTTTTTTTTCATTTTTATTTCAGCAAAATTGTTTGATAATCTTATTTTTTTTTTTCATAATAAAATCATGATGGACCTCTTTTTTAGAGATCCAGAGTTATATTTTACAAATAGGATTAAGTTGTTTTAATGCTATTTGGTCATGGCTATTTACTTCTTTATTAACTTGTAATTTTTTAAAGATTTTTATTTGAAATCCATAAAATTTGGAACTAAAGTTGATTGCCAATCAAGAATTTGGCTTCCAGTTCTAGTTTCAAGAAACATGAAATGAATTATTTTGTGAAACAAGGCCTAATAAGTTTTTTTGACCAATAAAAACATATTTTTTTCTCACATTTAATTCAATTTATTAATTTTCAGGGTATTTACAAGTTTTTGCAAATGGGTCTAAAGAAAGAGATGACAGAGGAAATTCCATCATTAAATCTTGAAGTATGGCATCTTATAGCAATCTTTGTGGCATTATCCATTGTGGTTGTTTTATGTCTTCTTTGGTGTTACACCGTCACAAAAAACAAGTCTAGAAGAAAAAATGACAGACTTCCGGTTACTCAAAGACCAACTGTGGTGTCGGCTGAGATCAAAGACATAAGAGTTGACCAAAATTCAGCTAATGTATTCGTTGGTCAAGATTCAAATCATCACACTTTATGGGACAAGTTCAGTGATAAAGATAAAGATTCAGACAAGCTATTGACCCGTCCAAGTGTCGATAAGAGCAAGTATGGTGATAATAATAGCCAATCGGGATCGTTTAACCACTTGGAGAAAGAAGATGCGGGTCCCGACTCGGGTTCACATCCTATGACCGGTAGTTCACCTTTATCTGGTTTACCTGAGTTTTCTCATCTTGGCTGGGGTCATTGGTTTACTTTAAGGGATCTAGAAACCGCGACAAACCGGTTTTCTAAAGATAATGTGGTTGGTGAGGGTGGGTACGGTGTTGTGTATCGTGGTCAGCTTGTTAATGGCTCGCCTGTTGCCATTAAGAAGATTCTCAACAATGTGTAAGTTTTGTTTAGAATTTTCAACTTGTTAGTTTTTTTTAACATAATTTTTTCAAAAAGAGGTTAATCTTTTTTGTGTTTTAATTGTAGAGGACAGGCTGAGAAGGAGTTTCGAGTTGAAGTTGAAGCAATTGGTCATGTTCGCCATAAAAATTTAGTTAGACTTCTTGGATATTGTATTGAAGGAACTCACAGGTTTTGGTTTCTTTAAATCTTTTGTTTATCTTGAACTTTATTTGTTATATTGAGTGTATGCATTATTAAAAAAAGAGTGCAAATGACATTTTTTTCAGATAAAGTTGTGCAAGCTAAACTATTTTAGACTTGATTTTTGACTTCGAGATGAGCATTATTACAATTTTGTATATAAATTTTATTATTTAATGACATTTTAGGTTGTTGGTATACGAGTATGTCAACAATGGTAATTTAGAGCAATGGCTTCATGGAGCTATGCGCCAGCATGGATATCTTACTTGGGAGGCTCGTATGAAAGTTATCCTTGGTACTGCAAAGGCGTAAGTTACAATCTTTAATCTAAATTACTTTAAATTTAGTTACCTTTTCATCTTTGTTTCTTGTTTCTCGAAATCTTTTTTGTCTAAAACAAGAAACCATATACAGAAAAGTTACTTTTAGTTGGCAATAGCTCAATATGCAATTCTTTTGCAGGCTCTCATATTTGCACGAGGCGATTGAGCCAAAAGTGGTGCACCGAGATATCAAGTCAAGCAACATATTAATAGATGATGAATTTAACGCCAAACTGTCTGATTTTGGACTTGCTAAGTTATTAGGTGCTGGCAAAAGTCATATTACAACTCGAGTGATGGGCACGTTCGGGTAATAAGTTATAACAATAAACACCTTCAAGCTACAACTATTTAAAAGCCATTTCTTATAATACTCACTTCAATATTTGATGTCGTATAGATATGTAGCTCCAGAATATGCAAACAGTGGTCTTCTGAACGAGAAGAGTGACGTGTATAGTTTTGGAGTTCTATTGTTGGAAGCAATTACCGGAAGGGATCCGGTAGATTATAGTCGGCCAGCGGATGAGGTATGTGTTTAATGTTTTATTTTTAGCTTATTAAATAAAACCGCTTAAAAGTCATTTAGTGTGGATTTCGATGTTTTTTTTTTGGAATTTATAGGTGAATCTGGTTGACTGGCTTAAAATGATGGTTGGAAATAGGCGGTCAGAGGAGGTTGTTGACCCTAACATTGGTACTAGACCATCTAGAACTGCACTAAAACGCGCACTTTTGACCGCTTTGAGATGTGTTGACCCTGATTCTGAGAAGAGACTTACAATGGGTGAAGTTGTGCGTATGCTCGAGTCTGAAGAGTATCCACTAACACGAGAGGTTAGTTTTTTAGACTAGAGGCAAAAAACTGGGTGCCTCAGGGTGGTAAATATGGGTAATTTTTTTTAAGACGTGCCAAAAACATGTTTGGTGACATATCACTTTTTCGTGTATTTTTTCTAGAAAACTTGATTTATAAATTAACGTCGTTTCAAATATGGTGGCAAAGGCTATATCTTTACAACATTTGTAGATTCTTGGTTTTCATGATTCTTGCTTCTTGGTATGAGTGGTTTGACCACCGGATACTTTTTAAAACGAGTCAAATCACAGGGTACTCATTAGTATGGCTACGGGTCAAACCACTTAAGTTGACCAGAGTCACTTTTATGTCTAATTTTTTTAAAAGGTCAGTTATAAATTAGTAACGGGTTAGTTATAGTTGCAAAGGTTATATTTCTTCAAGGATTCGTGATTCTTGTTTTTTTTACTGTTCTTGGTACTAAACGTGGCTTGACCACAGGGTACTGTTTAAAATGAGTCAAAACAGCCGAATCACCATTTCGTTTAGTTTAATAACAGGTTACTAATGGTTGCAAAGGTTATATCTTTACAACGATAAGTGAGTCTTGTTTCTTGGAACTAAAAGTGGTTTGACCACATGGTACTTTTTAAAATCGGTCAAATTTGGTTGGGTTGGCTCGAATCACTTTTTTGATTGTTTTTTTATAGAAAAAATAAATATTTATAATCTAATACGGATTGAATTTGGTTGCAAAAGATAGAATTTTACAACAATAAGCGTTTTTTGAGCTTTTTGATTGTTTTTTAGTACTAATAGAGGCTTGACCACAGGGTCGAAGACGCCGAAGGAGCCAAACAAATGCAACCGAACCCAAATCTCAGACCGAGAACTCTGATGTTGAAAAGGGCACCAAATAAAGTTTGAAGTGATTGACCAACTTCCACACAGTACAGAAATGAAGTGCAGAATACTGTTCTTGGAATAATTGAAACCAAGATGATGATGATGGCAGGCTAATACCAGACACACATCTTATTATTTTTTATTATTATGATTATGATTATTTACATGTAGATGATGATGAGATTGATTTGTGTATGATGAAAGTCAACTTTAAAGATTACTGGTGTGTACAGTTTCTTTCTTTGTATGGGTGTGATCAATACTAGATTGGCATGACCTTAGTTTTTGTAGTAAGATTTTGGATGCATTTGTCTTTTTTTCTAAGAAAGATTGATGGATTCATTTATATACATATTGTTTTCAGTCATTTGATTTTACTTGCAGTGGCTTTGCAGCAATCTGGTTCTAAAGTCATATACTTTAGGAATAACAGTAGAAACTAAGCAATTGCTTTTATCAAGCCTTTGACTTTATGTTTTGAGGGCTGATGTGATGCCTTTAATCTTAAATCTTAACTTCTACTTGATTCCTTTGGGTTCATATGTTGCTGATCATACTTGTATAGAAGTCGGTTCGAGGTGTTTTGAGTTAACTAGGGTTACAATGCAATGCTGGTTTGTGGTTTATACTCATGTTAAAGCCAATGCCAATAATGTTGATAAAGTCATTACTAAGATTGTAAGCAAACTAATCAGTTTTACTTGTATCATAATCAAAATCGAAGCTCTTTTTAACAAAAGCGACACCGTAACTAACGTCTTAAAACGGAAGTCACTAGTCAAATTCACATCATGGTTACTATTTTTCATGATTCGGTTTAAAATTGTGAAAAAGTCTAAAAGACGTCTAGTATTTTGTTAGTCCTTGTTTAATACTGTTAACATTTGATAGCTTAAAAGTCTTGTTATTACTATTATTATTGTTATTATTTTCATTATGTTCTATGTTGTGATATTTGTAGTTCCAAAAATTCTGATATTCTGACACTTAGATATTATTATGTAGTTTTAGGATTATGATGTTATGATATTCTGACATTCCAATGCTCTCACATTATTGTATTTGCCTTGATATTTTCATGTATTTTTAAGTTTGACACTAACTTAATAAATTTTGTTAAGCATTAAACCATCATATTTTCATCTTTAAATAGTTAACTGTTGAAAGCCTGTGTGTTTGAAGAATCAAAATTTTTGAAAAACTTTTACTATTAGATTCATTTTGCCAACCTAATCCAGGTTGTCTTTTCTAAAATATTTTTTTATTTTCACATGCTTTTGAAACTTGTGTTTCTTTAAAATAAACAGAAATTCAAAACTGCTTGTGTTGTCATTGCTTAGTGATAAAGATAAAATGTAGTCACTTGAAGTTTATCTCACAAATTTGAAAAATAGTGGTTTACTTTCATACAAAGATGTAATAAAAATAACATAAATACTTTTACATACTTATCTTTCAGCAAACAAGTAACGGGTTACACAGGGTCTGGTTCGCGGTTCCTGCAAGTTTCAAATTTACAGTTCCGGATCGGGTCATTTAGAAACCCGTAAACCCCTCCATTTATATTGTTTCTTATATATTGTTAATCAAGTCAAGTCAATGAACCAGGAGTCTATAAAAACTTACATCCATGGAATCCTAGGTTTGGGTTACTCTAGATGTGTTCTTGTCATTTTCGGATCAAACTACGCTTAGCTAAAAGGATTGTATTATTATGTTTGTGGGTAATCAAGAGGCATGCTAATTCGTTGATGTAATTAACAAAGGTTTATGAATTATTTTAGTATAAGAATAAATTGATGTCAAGTGCTTATGAAGTGTGTGTTAGTGGTAATCAAAGTGTTTACTTTAATTTATTTTGTGTTTTGTGAAGAAAATAGATATTGTAAAGTGTTTTTGAATTTTCATGTACGTATAGTTTTTATAGCCAACCGGTTGTTGATTAACAAGAAAAAGACTATTGAACCATGTGCGTGATTAATTAAAAAATGCGCAATCTCGATCTTCAACAATTTTGCAAAGAAAAAGTACAAACATATCGAACACAGAGAATAATAGTAAAGATATCTTGCTTATTCATAGTTGCCCCGAAGCATGAAGATATATCTAGTTCATGCATGCATGCTTGATGAACAATAAATTCTTGAACAGGAAACAAATTTATAATAAAACAAGATTCATGCAAATAAATAATAGCTAGGTCATGAAAAGTGAACACCTATTTAACTCATTTATTCAAACGTGGCAAGCATGTTGATGCTGATAGTTACTAATCAAGTTGTAGACGTGTTGATCTGGTTGGTGAGCTTTATAAATATTGGTTAAGTGTATAATGGGAAATCATAACAAATTCTTGAAAGGAGTTAACTTGGGCATAAATTGTATATGGATTTATTTGAATCTTCTTAGATGGCTAATGGGTCATTTTGGGTCTATTTAAACTAGTCAAAAGGCTAAAACTGGTAACTACAATAAAAACATGATAACCTAAACGGGTCCAAACAGGTCAGCATAACATATAACCATTGTCTCCACCACGTACCGGCTGTCGCAACACTATCGCCACCGCCACAACTTCCACACAACCTCTGCCTTGCCTCCATCTCCACCTCATAACCCCCGCGTCACTAGCAACTATAAAAAATCATAGCAGGCGAACTTTGGTAATTTTTTTCTAGAACTAATTTCGACCCGACTACAATTTTGGTCACTTTGACCCGAACCAAATTAGTGATTTTTAAAACGACCTGTTTTAACCATAAATCATTTTGCTCAAAACTTATATGACCCGAACTGACATTAAGCGGCCCGACCCACCCAGTTTTCCAGGCCTTGTTAAATGTGTCAGCGAGTTGACCAGTTTAATTTAATGGTTTAAATAAGGTCAACCCGAGTACAACCCGTTTATTAAACGGGTCAACTTTGACAATCTAAAACCTAATTATTTTCGTGTCGTGTAGGTAAAAGTAAAACCACATTTCCAGGAATCAAATAAACTTGTTTCTTGAGTACATAAACAGTTCCTTTGCAGCTAAATAAATAAATCCCTTCCCTATTTACCACAAGAAAATCTTGAAACCTTAGCCAAACAAAAGAATTTGCATCAGCAGTTGTAGAATGATTCTTCCACACAACAAACATAAATATCTGCTAACTGTATCTCTCATCACCAAAATGATTATAATCAAGCAGCAGCAGTAGTAGCGTCACAGGCCCGGCTGGTTCTAGCCGAGAATTCACAAGTGTTGTGCTTCGGTTTGCGGCCCAGCACGCGCATTCAACAATGGCTGCAACGCTTTAACCACAATGCTCATGTTTGGCCTGAAATCAGCTTCATATTGCACACACAAGGCTGCAACCGCCGCCATCTGTCACAATTAAATTACACAATCCAAATGTTATTTTCCAACCAGAGTTTCTAAATATATAGTCAACTATAAATATAAAGATTCAAATTTTAGTAAATTAATTGTATTAGAAAAGAACATATAATGATTCAACTTTTAGCAAATCAACTGAATTATAAGTAAAAGTTAGTTCTGAATTACCTTGGCAACTGACTGTTTTAAGATTGCATGTAAAAGATTCAATCTATAGTAGATTAATCGGATTATAAGTAAAAGTTAATTCTGAATGCCCTTGGCAGCTGCGTTTTAGAATTGAAAGATCTATTGTTTATATTATAAGTAAATACAAGGATTCATATATTAGTAAAATAAGTGAACTATTATGAATTACCTTGGCAATTGCCTCTTATTATATTACAATTAAAAATTTTAATTTTTATATCATAAGTGAAATATAAAGATTCATATTAAGTAAATTAATTGAATTTATAAGTAAAAGTTGATTCTTAATTACCTTGCCAGCTGCCTTTATATCATATTACAGATTCAATTTTTATAACCAAGTAAAAATAGTGATTCAACTTCTAGTAAATTAATTGATTTATAAGTAAAAGATAATTTTGAATTACCTTGGCAACTACCTTTCTATATTACAAGCAAAAGATTCAATTTTTATATTATAAAAAACTCAAAGATTTAGTTTAGTAAAATAACTGAATTATTAGTAAAAGTAAACTCAGAGTGGCCAAAGGCAACTGCCTTTTTCATATTACAACTAAAATATAAAGATTCAATGTTTAGTTTCATATTGAAATATAAGTAAAGTTAATTCTTAATAACCTTGGCAATTGCCTTTTACAAGTAAAGATTCAATTTTTGCATTATAAGTATAATATAAGATTCAATTATTGGTAAATTAATTGAATTTTAAGTAAAATTAATTACGATTACCTTGGCAACTGCTTTAGGGGGGTATTCTCCATTAAGTCTAGTGTCAACACACTGTTTCACCTTATCTTCACTCAGTTTAGGTGTAGCCTGACATAATAATATGTTATTTACAAATAATTTAGAATTAAAAACAAAAAAAGAAACTAAAATAATACAAAGTGTGACATACCCATGTGACAAGACTCTGTTGACCACGAGGCAAAGTGTGGTCAACGGGCTTTCGACCCGTCAAAAGTTCTAGAAGAACCACTCCAAAGCTGTAAACATCACTCTTTGAACTCAACTGTCCAGTCATCGCGTATCTATCATATATTTAAAATCAATAATTTCAAATCATCAACCAAAAAAGACTTGAAAACTTCATGAAATAAATAATAAACTTACTCAGGTGCATGATAACCGAAAGTACCAAGAACACGAGTAGAATGAAGGCGTGCAGCCATATCTGGTGCTTGATTTGACAAGTCAAAATCAGCAATCTTTGCCACGTCATCATCAAAAAGCAAAACATTACTAGACTTAATATCACGATGAATAATATGAGGCTGCGCCTTTTCATGCAAGTATTCAAGCCCCTTTGCAGCGCCAACAGCAATTTTAACTCTTTGAGACCATGATAAAACTGGACCCGGTTGTGCACCTTTAACCCCTTTTCTTCCTACATTCATATAATATACATGTTACTTCTCACATAAACTGATTATACACAAACTTATGACCATAAAAACACAAACCATGCAGAATATCATGAAGAGATCCATTTGAAGCATACTCATAAGCCAACACTCTTAAACCGCCATCAATGCAATACCCGAGCAACCCCACAACATTATCATTTTTAAGCCTTGATACCATCGAAACCTGTCACGATGTGCTAAAATCATTAGGAACCAAAAATACTGCCTCTAGCACATAGCATAAGCCATTGCTAGGTTTCAGGAGGATGTGATAGGGGCAAACATTGCCTCTAGCACATGAGATAGAGAGGCTGATCTTAGGCCTGTAAACAAACTGAATATTCAGTGAACCATTTGTGAATCGTTTGGTGGGAAGTTCGTTTATTTCATAAACGGACGAACATGAACACATTCCACGCTCGTTCATTTATGTTAGTTTACAATCGTTCATTTATGTTCATTTACGTTCGTTCGACTATGTTCATTTATGTTCCATAGTTTACGTTTAAGTTCGTTCGTTTACATATTCATGTAAATTATCTAGGTCCATTACAATTTAGTATAGTTTAATGATTAAAATATTGCCCATTACAATATAGGTCTAGTTTTAATAAGTTTTTAAGCCCAACAGATTTATTTTCTTGTTTACATTTAATTGGTGTTCACTTATGTTCGTCATGATCGTTCGTGAACCGTTCATTTATATTATTAACAAACTAACATAAACGAACACGAGCAAGAAAACCTCGTGGTTAAAGTTGAACGAACAAACACAACACACGAGCAAGAAAACCTTGTTCGGATAAAGTTGAACGAACAGACACGACCATGCTTTATTTGTAATAAGCCTAGCGGGCTCCGGCTAAGGCTCTCGGCTCCAAAACCACTTCAAACATTTTTTCAACATTTACAAGTTTGAAATATAGTCTCATGTAACATATAATGTAGCTAAGACAATCAGGACAAACAACCATACTAAAGTACTAATAATAGAAGTTGTCAACTACCGCTAACAAACAATGATACGATGATGAGTAAACTATAGGAGCTACAGACAGCAGAAGTGCATGGACACGAAAAGGAAGCACAAAACCCTGTGCCAGTACCCTAAAAAGGGATAAAGTTGTACAATTGGTTATCCTAATCATAAAAAATTAAGTCATTTATGCTGTCTTATGAACAGTATTTAGAACATACCTGGGCTAAAAATTCTTGATCCGGTTGCTTACTTGAGTCTAACTTCTTGATGGCGGCTGCTTGCCCGCTCCTCAAAACACCATGGTACACTCTTCCATAGGACCCCTCACCGATTAACGACTTGGTGCCAAAATTGTCGGTTATTTCTTTGAGTTCATCCACTTGTAGAGCAGGGACTGCAATCGGTTGCATGGTTACAGCCTGTGTGTCCTTTGGTGCAGCCTCGGTGGCACGATAACCTGCATTTTGCCCTGAACCCGTGGCTTTTAAGTAAGTCCCTAAAAGTTACATATATGCAAATATATAAGCTAATCCATTTATATAATAATAATCACCTGCTGCGTTATTTGTCATGAACGGTCCGTTATCGTAAGACTTGTGCATATCATCTTCTCCGCAGCAGCCGAAGCAACTCATGTTCGGTTTCCTCAACTTCACAAAAGTTTTATAAATCATTTCTTCATCATTATTAATAATCAAGCAGAATAACTTTCTAAACCGAACCAAATATACCATAATTATGTTCATTCAAACAATTCTATCCAGTGGCAGGCCAACATACATAAACTTCTTGATCTAGACAAACAACTAGCTCTGTAACTTATTATCTTTATTTGAAAGTGTTAAAAACTCATCTTTAGGCTCTTTGATGACCACATAGAAACCAAATCAAGATTCAAGAAACTGCAAACTTCTATAATAATACATGTTACACCATTAAAGATAACAACTTTATATCACCAATCAACATAACAAATACCAAAATTCAATTTGACAGCACAATTCCCAATAAATCATCAAAAGACAAGATTTTTATGCATAGTTGACCAAACAATATCAAAATTCAACTGATCTACTTACAAACAAGCATGGATCAACACCCACCCAAACCAATAAAGATCCCAATCTCAAAAACTAATGATCACAGACACAGTCAACAAAAGTCAAATTTCACACTTGAAAGATCTAATTATCAGTAGAAAATTAAAGGGTTTCATATTAATATAGAGAAAACTCACCAAAGATGTTGTTTTTGCAGGTGGGTTGAATCGAAAAGAGGGATTGCTTAAAGAAAGAAGGAGGATATTTTGGTAAACTGAAGAAAAGAGGAATGTGTATACACAGTGTGTGTTGGATATTTTTAATAGGTGGCTAAGATGCACCGAATGGGGCGGCGTAGGTTAGAATAAAGACAAGCAAATAGAGGTTGAATAATGAAAAGTGGGTTTATTTTCAGTTTTTTTATACTCTCAAATTATCAATTTTTTGAAATTGTCTTCCATTGAAGTGGTCTTAAAAGGAGTCTTTTCGTTGGATGTATTTGTAGTTTTCTCAACTCTCAAAGTTAATTAAATAAATACAAATTTATAGTTTTAAAAAATACACCCAATCCCTTAAATTGTACGTAGGAATTTTGCAAATTATAGGATATAGTTGTGAGTTAAATTATAAGACGAAGAAAGAAAATGCAATGGTTTTTTATAAATTTGGGGAAACTTTGTTTTCCCTTAATTATTTTTTAATATTGTTAAATTGGTTGTGAGTAGAGAGTAGATAAAAATGTAATAATAAATGTATAAAAATATTATTTAACTGAACATGAAAGAGAAATATAGTTTTTTTAATGTAATTATAAAAATGAGGATGAAGGACGAGCTGAGAATGCTTTTAAAGTGTCAAGTGAAAACGGAAGGGGAAGACAAAAAAGAAAAAACACACATTTTCTCTTACCACATGCAAGTCACATGTTAATTCACTCGCTATTTAAATATTCTATAAGTTTTTCATACAACATTCTTTTTTAAAAGAAAGTTCATCATAATAACTAGTGTTTTACTATCGGTAATATGAGCACGAATTTGTTTTGGAAATATATATATATATATTACGTCATTGTGTCTTTGTGTATGTAATCGTGTCTCTCTATTTATCATTGTTTGTATGCTCATCATTGTGTTTTTTTTCGAAAGTATTAAAATATGAAAATTGTAATAGTAAAACAACACCATTGTGTAATTTCTTAATATGTAAATATAATGACGAAATAACAACAAATTTATCTAATACATAAAACACAATGATAAATACTTATTACGGAATAACCTAAAACGTAATACACAATAGTGAATACGTATTACATAATGAACCGAAATGTAAAACACAATGGTAAGTAAATACATAACACACAATCACTAAAACACAATAATGAGTAGAAAGACATAATAATGAACAATATGGTAAAAAACCCACTAAATTCTTTTATTATTGTTACATCAATACGGTATTCATATTAAAGGTAAAAGAAACGCTTGTTATTATGGTGATTTTTTTTAAAAAAAAATTGACATGGAAAAAATTATAAACATTTTAAAATAATGCTGAAATTGATATATACATTGCACATGGAGAGAAAAAATCATCAAATATGGACTATTCCTTAATAATAATAATTTTCTCAGTTACACTCATAATTGATTGTTATTCCCAATTAAATTGTTAAGAATTATTTAATAACTTAGACAAAAGTTAAGCAGACAAAGTTATGTTTGGTTGGAAGTAATAGAATGAAGAGGGAATGAAATAAGAGAATCAATGAAATGAATCATTACCATTCCTTTGTCTTGTTTGGTTAACCTATAGAAATGAAATGAATAATTACTTTTTGTTGTTTGGTGTCCAAAAAAATTGTATGAATGAAAGAGAAATAATAAAAACATTCTTATCTCAAAATATATTTATTTTTTTACAAAAAAAAAACTGAAATGACGACGATAGTGGTAGCTTCGTCGACGAAAATGGTGATGATGGTAGCTCCGGCGGCGAAATGGTGGTCGCAGTGGGGTCGCGGTGGTAGGATTGGTAGTAATAGCGATGGTAGGGTGGCGACGACGGAGGTGGTGGTCAGGCAGCGACAGTGGTGGTGGAGGTTATGGTTAGGTGGCGGTGGTAGCGCTGGTGGTAAGGTGGTGGTGGTGGTGGCGCCGGTTGTGGTGACGGAGGTGGTGGCGCCGGTGGTGGTGGCGGAGGTTGTGGCGTCGTTGGTGGCGGCGGAGGTGGTGGCGATGGTGGCGGTCAGTGGAGGTGGTGGCGATGGTAGTGGTGGTGGTTGTTGTTAGGTGGTGGTGGTGTTGAGAAAATAGGGTGAAGGAGGAATGAAATGAAAAAAAAAGGAGAGGGGTGGGAATGAATGGTTTTGATAGAATGAGATTCCATGTGTAATGGATGATTCTATTCCATTAAACAACCAAGCACCACTTTCTTTATTTCTACGTAATGAATCATTCAATTCCCACTGTCATTTCTGCATACCAAACGCTACCTTAAAGTTAAAAAGGTTATCTACGAATACTATTATCGGCCAATATCATAATTTAAATTATTAAAATCTAAAAATCATTTTTACTTTAATTATATGCATGTAGTTATTGAAAATATAATAATTTTATAAGTAATTTTCAGAGAACTAAAACTATAAAATAAATAATTAATATGAAAATGACATATTATTTGTAACCAACCACCATATATTTTAAAAGATGCAAATATATACCCAAATTGCAAGAAGAATGAATATTCTAATCGTCAACCAAATTATTTGATTAATATTTGATATGCACTTCTCAATATGTTATTGTTTTAAAAGTGTCAATTGGCAAATAGACCATAATCTGTTATGGTTTTTATTGTGAGTATGTGAAAAGAATAAGATATTTATAATTGATATTGGTTAGATGATGTTAATGGAATTAGAAAATAGAAATGGCTTAAAATATTACTTTGATACATTTTGAAACCACATGTCTCATGTATATAACTTAGAATATGAAACTAAACTATTCTTCATCATAACTTAAAACCAGGTAAATAATGCGGTCACGAAGTAACGCGAATTCAGCCGGTACTAGTTGTAACATCCCGAAATTTCAAAGAATAAAATATAATATATTACTTATTTATGGCATAATAGTTTAGTCGGGTTAGTAGAGAAAGAGTAAAATAATAAAGATGGAAGAATAAGTAGGCTGTTAGGTGGAATTAATTATGGACCAAAAATGAAAGATGGACCTTAGGTCCATGGGCTTAAGGAAGTATGAATACCCCTTAAACCCTAATCCTTTCCATATTTATCCATCTCTACATCATAGCCTACCTACACACTCAAAACACACACACACCCCCTCAAACTCACGGCCGCAACTAGCAGAGAAGATCCAAGGCCAAAACTAAGCGAGATCTTGATATAACTTGGCTATACGAGCAAGATACAAGCTTATCATCTCATACCGAAGCTAACCGTAGCCTAGAAACGTCAAAAGGTATGTTCTTTATATATAAAGGTTATATTTTTATGAACGGTTTGCCCTAAAACTTAGACCTAGAGTAGATCAGGTATAGAGGAACCATAAAGTTACAAACTTGATGTTTAAAATTGACTTAACGAACTCATGGATATATACGGATCATAAAGGAAACCCTAGATCTAGCCTAAGAACGTTTAAACCCATAAAGGTTCAAGCTTTATGGATAAATGGGTTAAGTTTTGGCTGAAAACGGAAATGAAAACGGGTTAAGGATGATAAAGTGCCATAGTAGGGTATTAATATCATGAGATGTAATGATAATGGGGTAAAAAAGGGCCGAACAATAGCAGTTTCGAATACAATTGTGTTTTAAGTGCAGGTCATTCGAATACAATGCTTAGATTCGAATACATTGCCTAGAATCGAATACATTGCTTAAATTCGAATACACTACCTAAATTTGAATACAATAAGGTGAATCGCATACAATGGCATACTCGCATACATACAGTCGATTACATCTATACATTCGATTACATACATACATTCGATTGCACTATACATTTGATTACATATATACACTCGAATACATACATGCATTTTATTACATATATATACTCGTATACATACATGCATTAGATTACATATATACACTCGAATCCATACATCGAATACATATATACACTCGAATACATACATGCATTCGATTACAATACTTACATTCGCATACATTAAAAGATTCGAATACAATGGACTCATTAGAATACATTGAAAGATTCGAATACAATGGACTCATTAGAATACTTTGAAAGATTCGAATACAATGGACTCATTAGAATACATTTAAAGATTCGAATACAATAGACTCATTATAATACATTGAAAGATTCGAATACAATATGGTCATTAGTATACAATATGATCATTCGAATACAATATGATCATTAGTATACAATATGATCATTAGAATACAAATGTATGCTAACACAAATGTATTCTAATCACATGCCATTAGAATACAAATGTATGTTAACACACATGTATTCTAATACCATTCGAATACAAGGTATTCAAATACAATGCTATTATAATAGACCAGACTTAACCATTTCTGGTGAAACCTAAATTATATGATTAGGACAAGTATTGATACATGTAATTAATGTACAGTTAGCCGAGCACAGTTAAAGAGAGGAATAACAATTAACGGAGAACGTAACAGAATCCAGGTGAGTTTCTAGCCCCATTTCCTTGTTATGTTTTCGGGGTTGTGTGCATACTCTATGTGATTAGTTAATACACTTACCTTAAGTGGTAAGTATATGCCATATATGATTTATGTGAAAGTTATTGAAGATATGAATGCATGCTTGTCTGTGCGTGAACGATCTTCGGATATTGTACGCATCGTCAAGGAGTATGGTTGTTAGATGAATGATGTGAAGAACGCCTAGAGTGTTCGTATGCTACGATGTAATTATCGTATATGTGACGTATGTGTAAGCATGTACATGAATAGTATGTGAGATCTACGTCCGGCATAGTAAGTTAGGATGGGAAATCTCTCTAAACTACTATGGGACCTAGACTCGATATGTGATAGCGTAAATAAGGACTGTGAACCTTATTAGCATTCCTTATACGGATACTATATAATTGAGTATGCGTTCCTTCAATGGAGTACCTTCTATGGACAATGTATATGGTTCCTTCTATGGATCAGGTATAGAGTTCCTTCTATAGATAAAGTATAGTGGTCCTTTTATGGAAAGTATATAGGGTCCCTTCTATGTGTAAAGTTAAGGATCCTTCTATGGATAATATCTAGGGATCCTTTTATGGATAGTTTATATAGATGTTAGGAATGAAGTTCAGTTAAGTATGAATATCTATCTTCGGATACGTATACGTGAATGTATGAGAATGTATTGTATGTTGCTTGATTAACTATAACTCACTCAACGTAGCTAACTTTTAGTATGCACGCAGGTAAATATGTTTATTGAGCTGGCATGAGGATGACACTTGGCATGGATTGAACGGCTGACATCTGAAGATGCAAGAAATGATGTTTAAATATGATGTTGTATGTTATATTTTAAAGAAAAGTTTGAATGTTTTGTAACGAATTATTAAGTTAACGTTTCCGCGAAAGGTTTTAACTAACTATGATTTGTAGAACTGTGTTTATGAGTAAATCCAACACCAAAGTAGGGCACCGGGAACGAGGCCTTACAAGTTGGTATCAGAGCATAAGTTCGAGAGAATTAAGTATCCTACATGCTTACACTCGAACAGAGAATGAGATTTAAGTACGAAAAGAAAGAAGATGCCAGTTCAAGATAGCCATGTGTTACTCAAGCAAGCTCAGTAAAGGTAAAGTGTATGGTTAAGTAATGTATGTTAATGTTAGCTTAATTGCTAAAGAAAGTATATGTGAATGTTAGGGATATGATTAATTGATTGTTTGATTAATTAACTGTTTAAAACTAGAACTTAGCACAAATAGACTCATGAGGGGAAGTGTATAGGAACGGAAAGTAAATGTGATATCCTAATCATAGCTGGCCACTGTTATTACCTGTTAGCCTTACTATCCTTGTACTAGATAGTTCCTTGAGTGATAATGTTTGTGTTTCCTTATAGAATACGAACGACTGGAGCTAGGAAAGTTGCTGGACAAGGAGGTCGTACTGGACACCGTGGTAGGCCACGCATTGTCCGAGAACCTTACGAGGAACCAATTGTTAACTCTACTGAAGGACCAAGTGAGATTCTGCGAGGGCCAAGCCAGGATGAAGGGTATCAACTTGACCCTGCTGTTTAAGCTGCCATTGCACAAACTATAGTTGCGGCAGTGAATAACCTGTAATCTGAAAAGTCTGCAGAAAGCCACGCAAGGACCGCTGAGAGGGCATGGAATGATGCTAAGAAAGTTGATGATGAGGAAGGAGACTCGAAGTTCGATCTGTGAAGGTTGATGCAAGGAAAAGAGGAAGAGGTGGGTGTAACTACAAATCGTTCAAGGGATGTGACCCACAAAAGTTAACTGACTTGGAAGATGCGACAACTACTTTTCAGTGGCTAACCGCAATGGACAAGGTTTTTCGAATTAGCGAGTGTCGTTCTGATCAAGCTTTGGGTTATGCTACCCAATCATTTGGTGATGAGGTTATGTTCTGGTGGGAGACAGTGGAAGACCCGAGAAGAGATTAAAGCTATGAAGTGGGATGACCTGAAGGAGTTGGTGATGAAGCGATTTTGTGCAGATGCTGAGGTTGAGAGAGCTGAGATGAAGTTTTTGAATCTGAAGGCAGGAAAAATGAAACACCGTGAATACACCACTGAGTTCAACCGCATGTCTAGGTTGGTTACCGACATGGTTAATATTGAAGCAAAAATAATCAAGTGCTACATCAGAGGACTACTACAAAGTGTCCGAACACTAGTTAAGGCTAATAAACCCGCAACATTTGATTCAGCCGTGGAATTGGCCGAGATAGTTTATGATGACCTTGCCACCAGTGAAAAGGAGAAGGTTGAAACAAAGAAATAGAACCCAACCACAAAACAAGATGAAGCTAATGAGGAGAATTCCCTTAAGAAGAAGGTAAGGAAGGATGAGTTCCCGGTCTGTGGAAAATGTGGAAAGAAACACTCGGGAGAGTGCAGGATGGGATTAGGCGTGTGCTTCAGGTGTGGAAAAGCAGGACATTCCTCCTAGGAGTGTAAGGATTACTATAGGTGTCACAACTGTGGAGGATGTGGACACCTAGCAAGGGACTGCAGGAAGCCGAAAGAAGGACGGGAAGCAGAGAAGAATGCTTGAGGTTTAACAGCTTCCTCTGTACGCTTAGAAAAGGCAACTCAAGAAGGCTAGTTGCTAGTCATAAGTTTTAAATCTATGTGTAACTTATTAATGACTTGATGCGTGTTGTTTTATATTGAAGTTTAGACTAGTGTCTATTAATTATGATATGAATTATCTTGAATGCATGTTGGTTAAGATGAATAGTCGTGTTGCGATAAAGCGTCGTCTTAGGCGTTAGCATTAATATAATGTGAAACAAAGCCCATTGGAAGGACGAAACGAGACTTGGTACATCGAGGGCCTCATGGACAAGCTACCTTAATAGCTAAAACACATGAATACCACTCGGTGACTGCAAAGTCAAGAGTAAGAAGGATAACCCAGAAAGCAAAGACGACTCAACAAAGTTTGCGGGCAATGAATACATAGGTTTTAGGGACGAAACCTCTTTTAAGGGGGGTAGACTTGTAATTGTAACGTACCAAAATTTCGAATGATAATAATATTTTACATATTATTTCTTATAACAGAAAAGTTACTTGAGTTAATAACTAAATAGTAAATGGCAAAAAGGGAAAGCTAAGTAGGCTAAGTAAATGGAATTAATCATGGACTAAAAAGGAAAGATGGGCCTTAGGTCCATGGGCTTAAGGGAGTATAAATACTCATTAAACCCTAAATCTTTCCATTTCCATCCATCTTATCCATTTTACACCTTAAAACACACACTTAAGCCAAAGAACACCTCCTTAGCCGCCGGCCGCCGTCCAACCCCCTTAAACCGACCATAGCAACATCGGATCTTCGACCTTACAACTAGATAACAAGTCCAAGGCCAAGAATCAAGCTAGTCGAATCCTAGAAACATCATAAAGGTATGTTCTTGACCTTAAAGCTTGCGTTTTTATGAACGGGTAGCCACGAAACTTGAACCTAGACTAGATCGGGTCTAGATAAAACATAAAGTTACCAACTTGATGATTAAAAATGGACGTAATATACTCATGACTAGATACGGTTCATAAAGGAAATCCTAGGTCTAGCTTAGAACGTTTCACACTTATAAAGGTCCAAACTTTATGCCTAAAACGTGTTAGATCTTGAAGCCATGGTGATAAGGGGTGTATAACGGTTAAATTGGTGGAGAAAAGTGGTTAAGTTCATGGCATAAACCATAAAAATGGTTAACTGAACTAAGGATAGAAATGATAAGATAGAAGAATGAGCTGAAACATCTGACCTGAGAGTTTTCGGTCAAGCCTAAGGGTTTTCGGTTAAGATGGGTTTTCGGCCAAAAAATGTTCTCGGTCAAAGTTGATGATTTCGGTCAACGATCTCGGTCCCAAGTGTTCTCGGTCACGAGTTCTCAGCTGAGTTCTCTGTCCTGGAGTTGTCGGCCAGTTAGTGGCTTGAGGTGGACTTTGGGCCTGGCCAGTTAGGCCCAGTTACCTAATGGACAGATGGGCCAGATTTAACTAAGTCCACAGGATGCTAAGCCCATTATCTTAGGCTTAACAAATAAGCCCAACTTAGAAAATAACTAAAAATGTTAATGGAAAATATGTTAAGACAGTTAATGGAAATAAATTTTTTCCAATCTGACCTGGCAGCTCGACCCCAGCCAGGGGCTCTGCCCCTTGGACCCTGCTAGGGGCTGCCACCCTAGAACCCCGCTGCCAGGGGCGCTGCCCCCGGACCTCCGTTCGTTGTGGGTTATATAAAGATAGAAATACGATATGAGTAGCAATAGTTAATTGATACATGTATATATTATACAGTTAGCCGTGCACAGCTCAAGATAGGAATTACTATTAACGGTGAACGTAACCGACTTCAGGTGAGTTTCTAGCCCCATTTCCTTGTTATGTTTTCGGGGCTGTGTGCAAACTCGATGTGATTAGTTAATACACTTACCTTAAGTGGTAAGTGTATGCCTTATGTGATTTATGTATGAATGAATGCTTGACGATGCATGAACGATCTTTGGATATTGCATGTGCCGTCAAGTGATAGTATAAAGATATGATTTATATATATATGATGTATAGATGATGTATGGACGTATGGAAGCTATAATTATGAATGTATAGAAAGGTACGAAGGGTATAGATAGAACAAGGGAACCGACCCTAATAATGTTGGCGAATGTAGGGAACCGACCCTAATAATGTCAGCGAATGTAGGGAACCGACCCTAATAATGTCGGCGAATGTAGGGAACCGACCCTAATAATGTCGGCGAATGTAGGGAACCGACCCTAATAATATCGGCGAATATAGGGAACCGACCCTAATAATATCGGCGAATGTAGGGGACCGACTTTAATAATATCGGTGAAGGTTATAGGGTGGAAGGCTCTTCAAAATGTATGTGTATGAATGAGAGTATGTATGTTAATATGAAAGAAATAATGAAAGTACGTAAGTATGTAAGTAAGTATGATAATAGGAAGGTACATATGTAAACATGTGAATGTATTGTACGTTGCCTGATTAACTAGAACTCACTCAGCGTAGCTGACCTTTAGTATGCACGCAGGCTAATCGACTGAGACAGATGGCTTGAGGGAGACACATGGCAATACTGAAGAGGCTGGCATCTGAAGATTTGTCGTGATGTTTTGACACTATGTTTTATATTATGTTCTAAGACGACAAAATTATGGATGAATGTAACAAATGGTTGACTATTTTATTATTCCGCGGAAGTTTTTAAATAACTCTAATTTTAAGAACTGCGTTTATGAGTAAATCCAACACCAAATTTAGGGAACCGGTAACGGGGCCTTACAAGTTGGTATCAGAGCAAAGTTCGAGAGATTTAAGCATCCTACATGCTTAGACTCGAACAGAGAATGGGATTTAAGTAAGGAAAGAAAGAAGATGCCAGTTCGAGAATGCCATGTGTCGCTCAAGCAAGCTCAGTAAAGGTAAGATGTATGATTAAATGGTGTATGTAAAAGATAAGGAAAGGATATGTGAACGATAGGGATAGGAATAATTGATTGTTTTGATTGAATAACTGTTTAAGTAGAACCAGCACAAATAGACTCAAAAGGGGAAGTGTATAGGACACGGAAAGTAACGTGATCAGCTAATCACAGCTGGCCACTGTTATTACCTGTTAGCCTTACTATCCTTGTACTAAATAGTTCCTTGAGTGATGAAGTTTGTGTTTCCCCCTTTTATAATACGATGGCTGGAACGGGAGGCAATGTAGGAGCTGGAGTAATTGCGAGAACTGAAGGCCCCACTAGACGTCGTGGCAGGCCTCGTCGTGCCCAACAACCTTCGGTAGAAACAGCTTCCAACACCGAAGCTGAAGGAAGCGCAGCTGGAAGAAACCCTGAAAACAATGAAGGGGTTCAACTCGATCCCTTAATTCAAGCAGCTATTGTTCAAGCTGTAGCCACTGCCGTGAAGAACATGAACCCGGAGAGGTCTGCTGGAGACCATGAGAGAACTGCTGCAAGGGAGGAAGGAGATGGTAGGAGAGACGATGAAGGAGAGAGGGAGGCTTCGAGTGTGGTTAAGTCTGTGAAGGTCGATGACAGGAAGAGAGGCCGAGGTGGGTGCAACTATAAGTCCTTTAAAGGTTGTGACCCTCCGAAGCTAACTGGTTTGGGAGACGCCATCGCTACTCTGCAATGGATAACTGCCATGGATAAAATTATTCGCATTAGCGAGTGTCGTCCCGATCAAGCTGTCGGTTATGCCACTCAATCGTTTGAAGAGGAGGCGATGTATTGGTGGGAAAGTATGGAGCAGAGAAAGACTCGGGAAGAGATTAAGGCCATGAAGTGGGAGGATCTGAAGGAGTTAGTGATGAAGAGGTTCTGTGCTGACGTATAAGTTGAGAGGGCGGAGATGAAGTTCCTGAACTTGAAAGATGGAACAATGACACATCGTGAGTATACCACTGAGTTCAACCGAATGTCTAGATTGATACCTGATATGGTTAACACTGAAGCTAAGAGGATCAAGTGCTATGTGAGGGGGTTGCCACAGAAAGTCCGCATACTGGTTCGGGCAAGTAAACCTGCTACCTTTGACTCTGCTGTCAAACTCGCAGAGATGGTTTATGCAGACCTAGCTACGGATGATGTTGCGGTAGAAGAAGAGAAGAAAGATAAGAAATGGGTTATTCCTGCCAAGCGACCCAGCACTCAGACATGGAACCCCAAAGATAAGAAGCAGAAGGTGTGGGAGAAGAGGTTGTGTAGGACTTGTGGTAAGATGCACGGTGGTGAGTGCAAATGGGGCACTGGTTCTGATGTGTGCCATAAGTGTGGAAAGTCCAATGGAGGGGAATGCAGAGTAGGATCTAATGCTTGTTACAAATGTGGTAAGATGGGGCATTTTGCTCAGGACTGCCATGCTAAGCCCGCGTGTTACAAGTGCGGCAAGACGGGTCACTTTGCTAGGGAGTGTACTGAGGGCGAAGCCAGAGGAAGTGGAAAGAAGGATACTGAACAAGCTAGACCAAGAACCAGAGCCTACATGCTGACTCAAGAACAAGCCAAGCAGATTCCAGATGTCATCACAGGTACGTTTCTAGTAAACGGTATTTCCGCTTCAATATTGTTTGATTCAGGTGCGAACAAAAGTTTCGTAGCCATGCCATTTACTAAATTAGCTAAAATGAAAAGTTGTCGAGTGTCTGAAACTTTTATAGTAGAAACCGCTAGTGACACTTTGATTAAAATAATGAAAATGGTTAAGGACGCTAAGATAGAGTTAGAGGGACACGAGTTCCTTGTTACCTTGTATGTTATGACCTTAAGAGGGTTCGATGTAGTCTTGGGAATGGATTGGCTGTCTAAGTATGAAGCTCAGATAGTGTGTAAAAGTAGGATAATAAGGTTAAAGTCCTTGGATGGTAGTACGGTGACGGTTTATGGTGATAAGGAAAGTTATGGGCTTAATGTCATCTCGATGATAAAAGCCGAGGGTTTGTTAAGGTGAGGGTGCGGTGCCTACCTGGCGTATGTTGTCAATGCTATGGCTGAGACAAAAGAAATGAAAGACTTTCCTATCGTGCGCGACTACCCACCTGAGGATCTTCCGGGGTTGCACCGGAGCGAGAGATAGAATTCCATATAGATTTAGTACCAGGAGCCCAGCCCGTCGCGAAGGCACCTTACCGTTTAGCGCTGTCCGAGATGAAAGAATTAATGTCCCAACTACAAGAACTCCTCGACAAGGGTTTTATTAGACCGAGTGTTTTTCCCTGGGGTACACCAGTGTTGTTTGTAAAGAAGAAGGATGGAAGTATGAGGATGTGCATAGACTATCGCGAGTTGAATAAGCTTACGGTAAAGAATAGATACCCTTTGCCAAGGATTGATGATCTGTTTGACCAACTGCAAGGTTCAAGTTGGTACTCATGAATAGATCTCAGATCAGGTTACCATCAGTTGAAGGTGATAGAGGCAGGCATCCCTAAAACGGCGTTTCGGACACGGTATGGACACTACGTGTTCCTCGTAATGTCGTTCGGTCTAACAAATGCTCCCGCAACATTTATGGATATGATGAATAGGGTGTGTCGGCCAATGTTGGATAAGTCAGTTATCGTCTTCATCGACGATATATTGATTTATTCAAAGAGCGAGTCTGATCATGCCGAGCATTTGAGAGAAGTATTGGAGACTCTGAAGAGAGAGAAGTTATATGCTAAGTTTTCAAAATGCGCGTTCTGGTTGCGAGAAGTGCAATTCCTAGGTCACGTGATTAATCCTGAAGGGATTATCGTGGACCCAGCTAAGATTGAAGCGATAACTAATTGGAAGACTCCACAGAATTCGACTGATATACGAAGCTTCCTAGGGTTAGCTGGCTACTATAGAAGATTCATCGAAGGTTTCTCCAAGATAGCCGCACCGTTGACCGGTATGACCCGAAAGTCGATAGTATTCAGTTGGGGGAAGTTCCAATAAGAAGCTTTTCAAGAGCTAAAGAAGAGACTCACGCAAGCTCCAATCCTTGCCTTACCCGATGGTAACGGGGATCTGGTTGTTTGTACCGGTGCCTCGCATCGTGGGTTAGGTTGCGTGCTGATGCAACGTGGAAAAGTGATAGCTTACGCGTCTAGACAGTTGAAAGTCCACGAGAGTACTTATCCGACGCATGATTTAGAACTAGTAGCCGTAGTGCATGCTCTCAAGATATGGAGGCATTATCTGTATGGTACTAAGTGTACCATTTACACAGATCATAAGAGTTTAAAGTACTTCTTCGAGCAGAAGGAATTGAATATGAGACAGAGGAGGTGGTTGGAGTTGATTAAGGATTACGACTGCGACATTAAGTACTATCCTGGTAAAGCTAATGTGGTAGCCGACGCGCTAAGCTGTAAGAATGAGGAAGTCCTTGCAACAGTGAAGTCATACCAGCTGATTATGAACTCAAGCCTTTTTGAAGAAATCATCAAGGTGCAGGCAGAAGTGTTGGTGGATGAAGGTCTAGTGAAGAAGGAAAGGATTTTCGGTCAACAAGATGAGCTGGTGGAAAACACTCATGGTGTTAAGACTAGGTTTGACCGTATGTGGATTCCACGCCATGGAGATCTCAGAGGTCGAATCTTAGATGAAGCTCATAAGTCGAGATATTCGATTCATCCAGGAGCTACCAAGATGTACCAAGATTTGAAAAGAGACTATTGGTGGGCGGGAATGAAGAATGATGTAGTCGATTATGTTAGTAAGTGCTTAACTTGTTTACAAGTCAAGGCTGAGCATCAAAAGCCTTATGGGAAGATGCAACCGCTTGAGATACCTGAATGGAAATGGGAACACATCACCATGGATTTCATAACTAAGCTACCTCGTACAGCTAAGCATCATGATAACATTTGGGTGATAGTGGACCGTTTGACCAAAAGTGCTCACTTTCTGCCTATACGAGAGGCCATCTCGTCAGAAACGTTAGCAAGTTTGTTCAACAGAGAGGTTGTATCTAAACATGGAGTGCCACTGTCAATTGTGTCTGATAGAGATACTCGATTCACTTCGAGGTTCTGGAAGAAATTTCATGAAGCTATGGGGACGAGGTTGAACATCAGTACGGCGTATCATCCTCAAACAGATGGACCGTCTGAAAGGACGATCCAGACCCTTGAGGATATGCTACATGCTTGTGTTTTAGACTTTGGTGGAAGTTGGGATGATCACATGGATCTACCAGACTTCTCTTATAACAACAGTTACCATTCAAGTATTGGTATGCCACCATTTGAGATGCTCTATGGTAGACGGTGTAGAACCCTGGTGTGTTGGGGGGAGATTGGTCAGAAGGAGATGGGAAGCCTAGAGGTTGTTCAAGAAACCTCATCAAAGTTTAATCAAATCAAAGCAAGAATGAAAGCTGCTCAAGACAGACAGAAGTCGTATGCTGATAAGCGGCAACGACCGATCGAGTTTAACGTTGGTGACAATGTGATGCTCAAGGTCTCGCCCTGGAAAGGGATCATTCGCTTTAGAAAGAGGGGGAAGTTGAGTCCAAGGTACATCGAACCATTTAAGATTTTAGATCGTGTGGGTGAAGTAGCTTATAAGCTGGATCTGCCCGAGGAGCTAGAAGGAATTCACTCAACCTTCCATGTTTCTCACTTGAAGAAATGTCTAGTTGATGACACGTCTCACGTGCCATTGATGGATATCGAGGTTGATGAGCAGCTGAACTACATTGAGCAACCCATAGAGATTGTTGATCGTAAGGAAAAGGGGCTTCGTCACAAGGTTATACCCTTGGTAAAAGTGATATGGAAGCATCGTAAGGGATCAGATGCTACTTGGGAAGCTGAGGATGAGATGCGCAAGTTTTACCCTAATCTGTTATGTAGTAGTTAGGTTTCGGGGACGAAACCTCTTTAAGGAGGGAACACTTGTAACGTCCCAAAATTTCGAATGATAATAATATTTTACATATTATTTCTTATAAAGGATAAGTTACTTGAGTTAATAAGTAAATAGTAAATGGCAAAAAGGGAAAGCTAACTAGGCTAAGTAAATGGAATTAATCATGGACTAAAAAGGAAAGATGGGCCTTAGGTCCATGGGCTTAAGGGAGTATAAATACCCCTTAAACCCTAAATCTTTCCATTTCCATCCATCTTATCCATTTTACACCTTAAAACACACACTTGAGCCAAAGAACACCTCCTTAGCCGCCGGCCGCCGTCCAACCCCCTTAAACCGACCATAGAAACATCGGATCTTCGAACTTACAACTAGATAACAAGTCCAAGGCCAAGATTCAAGCTAGTCGAATCCTAGAAACATCATAAAGGTATGTTCTTGACCTTAAAGCTTGCGTTTTTATGAACGGGTAGCCATGAAACTTGAACCTAGACTAGATTGGGTCTAGATACACCATAAAGTTACCAACTTGATGATTAAAAATGGACGTAATATACTCATGACTAGATACGGTTCATAAAGGAAATCCTAGGTCTAGCTTAGAATGTTTCACACTTATAAAGGTCCAACCTTTATACCTAAAACGGGTTAGATCTTGAAGCCATGGTGATAAGGGGTGTATAACGGTTAAATTGGTGGAGAAAAGTGGTTAAGTTCATGGCATAAACCATAAAAATGGTTAACTGAGCTAAGGATAGAAATGATAAGATAGAAGAATGAGCTGAAACATCTGACCCGAGAGTTTTCGGTCAAACCTAAGGGTTTTTGGTTAAGATGGGTTTTCGGCCAAAACGAGTTTTCGGCCAAAAGATGTTCTCGGTCAAAGTTGATGATTTCGGTCAACGATCTCGGTCCCAAGTGTTCTCGGTCACGAGTTCTCGGCTGAGTTCTCTGTCCTGGAGTTCTCGGCCAGTTAGTGGCTTGAGGTGGACTTTGGGCCTGGCCAGTTAGGCCCAGTTACCTAATGGACAGATGGGCCAGATTTAACTAAGTCCACAAGATGCTAAGCCCATTATCTTAGGCTTAACAAATAAGCCCAACTTAGAAAATAACTAAAAATGTTAATGGAAAATATGTTAAGACAGTTAATGGAAATAAAATTTTTCCAAGCTGACCTGGCAGCTCGACCCCAGCCAGGGGCTCTGCCCCTTGGACCCTGTTAGGGGCTGCCGCCCTAGAACCCCGCTGCCAGGGGCGCTGCCCCCAGACCCCCGTTCGTTGTGGGTTATATAAAGATAGAAATACGATATGAGTAGCAATAGTTAATTGATACATGTATATATTATACAGTTAGCCGTGCACAGCTCAAGAAAGGGATTACTATTAACGGTGAACGTAACCGACTTCAGGTGAGTTTCTAGCCCCATTTCCTTGTTATGTTTTCGGGGCTGTGTGCAAACTCGATGTGATTAGTTAATACACTTACCTTAAGTGGTAAGTGTATGCCTTATGTGATTTATGTATGAATGAATGCTTGACGATGCATGAACGATCTTCGGATATTGCATGTGCCGTCAAGGGATAGTATAAAGAAATGATTGATATATATATATGATGTATAGATGATGTATGGACGTATGGAAGCTATAATTATGAATGTATAGAAAGGTACGAAGGGTATAGATAGAACAAGGGAATCGGCCCTAATAATGTCGGCGAATGTAGGGAACCGACCCTAATAATGTCGGCGAATGTAGGGAATCGACTCTAATAATGTCGGCGAATGTAGGGAACAGACCCTAATAATGTCGGCGAATGTAGGGAACCGACCCTAATAATATCGGCGAATGTAGGGGACCGACCCTAATAATATCGGTGAAGGTTATAGGGCGGAAGGCTCTTCAAAATGTATGTGTATGAATGAGAGTATGTATGTTAATATGAAAGAAAGAATGAAAGTACGTAAGTATGTAAGTAAGTATGATAATAGGAAGGTACATATGTAAACATGTGAATGTATTGTACGTTGCCTGATTAACTAGAACTCACTCAGCGTAGCTGACTTTTAGTATGCACGCAGGCTAATCGATTGAGACAGCTGGCTTGAGGGAGACACATGGCAATACTGAAGAGGCTGGCATCTGAAGATTTGTCGTGATGTTTTGACACTATGTTTTATGTTATGTTCTAAGACGACAAAATTATGGATGAATGTAACGAATGGTTGACTATTTTATTATTCCGCGAAAGTTTTTAAATAATTCTAATTTTAAGAACTGCGTTTATGAGTAAATCCAACACCAAATGTAGGGCACTGGTAACGGGGCCTTACAGTAACATCCCAAAATTTCAAAGAATAAAATTTAATATATTACTTATTTGTGGCGTAATAGTTTACTCGGGTTAGTAGAGAAAGAGTAAAATAATAAAGATGGAAGAATAAGTAGGCTGTTAGGTGGAATTAATTATAGACCAAAAATGAAAGATGGGCCTTAGGTCCATGGGCTTAATGAAGTATGGATACCCCTTAAACCCTAATCCTTTCCATATTTATCCATCTCTACATCATAGCCTACCTACACACTCAAAACACACACACACACACCCTCAAACTCACGGCCGCAACTAGCAGAGAAGATCCAAGGCCAAAAGTAAGCGAGATCTTGATAAAACTTGGCTATTCGAGCAAGATAGGAGCTTATCATGTTATACCGAAGCTAACCGTAGCCTAGAAACATCAAAAGGTATGTTCTTTACATATAAAGGTTATGTTTTTACGAACGGTTTGCCCTAAAACTTAGACCTAGAGTAGATCGGGTATAGAGGAACCATAAAGTTCAAAATTGATGTTTAAAATGGACTTAAGAACTCATGGATATATATGGTTCATAAAGGAAACCCTAGATCTAGCCTAAGAACGTTTAAACCCATAAAGGTTCAAGCTTTATGGATAAATGGATTTAGTCTTTGCCGAAAACAGATTTGAAAATGGGTTAAGGATGATAAAGTGCCATAGTAGGGTATTAATATCATGAGATGTAATGATAATGGTGAAAAAAGAGCCGAACAGTAGCAGTTATTTGAATACAATAGTGTTCCAAGTGCATGTTATTCGAATACAATGGTTAGATTCGAATACATTGCCTAAATTCGAATACACTGCCTAAATTAGAATATAATAAGGTGACTCGCATACAATGGCATACTCGCATACATACATTTGATTACATCTATGCATCTGATTACATACATACATTCGATTACATCTATACATTCGATTATATATATACACTCGAATATATATATGCATTCGAATACATATTTACACTCGAATACATAAATGCATTCGATTACAATACTTACATTCGTATACATTGAAAAATTCGAATACAATGGACTCATTAGAATACAGTGGAAGATTCTAATACAATGTACTCATTAGAATACATTGAAAGATTCAAATACAATGGACTCATTAGAATACATTGAAAGATTCGAATACAATGGACTCATTAGAATACATTGAAAGATTCGAATACAATATGATCATTAGAATACAATATGGTCATTCGAATACAATATGATCATTAGTATACAATATGATCATTAATATACAAATGTATGCTAACACAAATGTATTCTAATCACATGCCATTAGAATACAAATGTATGTTAACACACATGTATTCTAATACCATTCGAATACAAGGTATTCAAATACAACGCTATTAGAATAGACCAGACTTAACCATTTCTGGTGAAACTTGAATTATATGATTAGGACAAGTATTGATACATGTAATTAATGTACAGTTAGCCGAGCACAATTAAAGAGAGGAATAACAATTAACGGAGAACGTAACAGAATCCAGGTGAGTTTCTAGCCCCATTTCCTTGTTATGTTTTCGGGGCTGTGTGCATACTCAATGTGATTAGTTAACACACTTACCTTAAGCGGTAAGTGTATGCCATATATGATTTATGTTAAAGTTATTGAAGATATGAATGTATGCTTGTCTGTGCCTGAACGATCTTCGGATATTGCACGTATCGTCAAGGAGTATGGTTGTTAGATGAATGATGTGAAGAACGCCTAGAGTGTTCGTATGCTACGATGTAATTATCGTATATGTGAGGTATGTGTAAGCAGGTACATGAATAGTATGTGAGATCTACGTCCGGCATAGTAAGTTAGGATGGGAAATCCCTCTAAACTACTATGGGACCTAGACTCGATATGTGATAGCGTAAATAAGGACTGTGAACCTTATTAGCGTTCCTTTTATGGATATTATATAATTGAGTATGCGTTCCTTCAATGTAGTACCTTTTATGGACAATCTATATGGTTCCTTCTATGGATCAGGTATAGAGTACCTTCTATAGATAAAGTACAGTGGTCCTTTTATGGAAAGTATATAGGGTCCCTTCTATGGGTAAAGTTAAGGATCCTTCTATGGATAATATCTAAGGATCCTTTTATGGATAGTTTATATAGATCCTTCTATGAGTGATTCAAGTTGTTACTTCTATGAATGATGGTAATTGTTCTTCTAATAGATGTTATGCAATGGTCCTCTTACGATAATTATAATGTGTCAGTAATGAAGTTCGGTTAAGTATGAATATGTATCTTCGGATACGTATACATGAATGTATGAGAATGTATTGTGTGTTGCCTTATTAACTATAACTCACTCAGCGTAGCTGACTTTTAGTATGCACGCAGGTAAGTATGTTTATTGAGATGACATGAGGATGGCACATGGGATGGATTGAACGGCTGGCATCTGAAGATGGAAGAAAAGTTGTTTTAAATATGATGTTGTATGTTATGTTTTAAAGAAAACTTTGAATGTTTTGTAACGAATGATTAAGTTAACGTTTCCGAGAAAGGTTTTAATTAACTCTGATTTGTAGAACTGTGTTTATGAGTACATTCAACGCCAAAGTAGGGCACCGGGAACGGGGCCTTACACTAGTTAAGTTTATTACTACATCAGAGCACTAATAAAAAAAAAATAAAATGTAAACGTCAAAAATAGTACGATACACGTACAACTTATGATCAAAATGACAATAACTTGGGAATGATATTGGAACTCGTATAGCTTATAATGTAAGCAACATATTTAAAATGATGTTTACTCTGTCGTTAAAATACGAGCATTGCGGCGATGAACCGATGTGAATTTGGCCGGTATCGAATATGTTTGTTACAGTTCTGAAAAAAAAAACCTAAATAATAATTCTTCAAGTTAAAATATTTAAAACAAATAGAATAATAGAAAATGTATATATATATAAAAAAAGAAAACAAATGAAATACTTAAAAAAAAGAATCGTGCTCCTCCAAAAGCTACCATAGAAATACAAAATAAATACTAAGAAAAATATATTCTTGGTTCCCTGCTTTTTATGGGCCTCGAACCCGGGTTAAAATATGGCCATTGACTAAATAGATAGGACAATAACCATCAACTTACAAAACCTTGTTGTTTAAACAAAAAATTATTTGATTAAATATCATAGCAGTTTAGGAAAAAAAAATTTTGACACCAACATCCAACTTTTATCTATATATATCATAGTTTTTAATGCATGATTAGTAGCCCATTTGAATTGTTAATACTAAATGTAGATTATTTGTAACATCTATTTATTTCCACATGGCCAGCTCACAGGGTGTGCAATGTGGGCGGGCGGCCGGGGCACGTTCGTTTTAGGGGCACAAAAGATTTTAAATTTTCCTGATATTATGTATATAAATTTCTTTTTTTCTGATGCCTTTTGTTGTTTTGACCCTGTATTAATAGATAGAAAGGAAGACATGAGAAAGTGTTGTGATTGTTTTTTTGTTTCAAGGTGGTAATCGGAAAGACAAGTGAAAAAGAAAAAGAATGATATGAAGAAGAAGATAGTAGGGGCATTAATGAAAAATAACAAAAGCCAACTGTTAGTGCACGGAAATTTGACACTGTGGATATGTTATCCTGACATATAATATGGATCAATTATCCTTAGAATATGTTGCAGATCCTGTCAGGATCAATGATCCTCAGTACTTATCATTTATTAACGATTTTCCTTTGTTATCTTGGTATTTTTGGCAGGTATAACGGCTAGTTACCAAGTCCAACCTATAATCTCGCAATTAATTTAAATAAAACGCGTGGATAATGAAGGAAAGGCTTGATTGAAGTAAAAATAAGGAGAATTAGTTATTCTACTTCATGTATATATAGAAGCATAATCAGCTAGGTTTAGACACATTGTATACACACACACCTGAGCATTCTCTCTATCACAGCTTGTTCACTTAGCTATCTTTGTAATACTGATCAATATCTCCAACAATTGTAACACCTATTTTTGATTAATAAAGTGGTGATAGACGATTTGTCATCACCCGGGGTTTTTGTGCCGGTGATCCGAACCAGATCAAGGGATTTTCCCCGTAACAAATCCGTGTGTTTGTGTTTGTAATTGATACATACTTGTTTTCATCACCATAGCACTAATCCTCACTAAACGAATTTGGATACATTATCCTTAGCAGATTTTTATCCAAAACAATTTGGCGCCCACCGTGGGGCAATTGGTGCTATAATCCAGAAAATACCTTATCAATATTCAACCTTTCATACCCATATCACCATCAATGGCCTCTCAATCAACCTCTAGTTCATCAACCATGCCATCTTCGGTTCCTCTCTCATCAAGGACTTTGCCGCCGATGCCTCCTCCAATCACGGGAGCATCAAGGGCCGCTGCTGCTGGGAACAAGATACAAATTCCAGTCTTCGAGAGCTCAAAGACCACTGCTGCCCCATCGGTGGTTAACTCTAACAATGATGTTTATGCTATGTTTTCACAGGTTAAGGCATACATGGAGCAACAGAACAAAACTAACCAGAAGATCCTCCGTGAAATTGAAGATCTCAAGAAGAATAAGAGGCCACGGAGGATCAGACTCCTTTGATGCCAAGGATTCTGGATTTCACTACTCCAAGATCTGTGGCTCAATAGACTCAAGGATCCTCCATCTTCCAGCAAGGATCATCTATCCTTCAACAGGGATCCACGGGTCAGCAAACTCAAGGATCCTCGTTCCTTCAACCAGGATCCTCTGGGTATCACCAAGGATCCTTCAACTCCCAACCTCAGGGATCCTTCTAGCAGAATCAAGGATCCTCAGGGGTGCAGCATCAAAGATCCTCAGAGGTTCATGAAGGAGACATAATCCCCATGCAAACCATTGCCTATGGTGGACCAACTCCTATAGCAGATGCTTCTTGTCTTGGCCACACTTCTGGGATACCAACGTTTAATCAACCGAGAGGTAACATGTATAATCATATATCCTTAGACACTAACCTTGGCTCTATGCAGGATACATGTGATGTACATAGAAATATACATCTTTTCAGCATCAAATAATCTCTAAAAACTGCAATTTCTATCTAATAACATAGCATAAAGGCTACTTATCATAATAAGACGTAATTTCAGGTGAAACCAAACCTCAAACGAAGAAACAAGCAAAAAGACGAAGAAAAACAGAAGAAAACACAAGAAAACAAAGAAACACGCCCCCATGTCTCAAGAAACACGCCCCCATGCTTATGGAACAAGAAAAGACAAAATCTGAGAACAAAAGCACGGGGCCGTGCTCAGCATGCACGGGGCCGTGGACGGGAATGCAGAAAAGACAAAGAAGAATTGAGCACATGTCACTAAAAAGCACGGGACCGTGTCTGCAAACCACAGGGCCGTTGCCAGCTCACACAAAAGACAAAACAAATCTGGCACATGCCATACACAGCGCCATGCTCATCAAGCACGGGGCCGTGCCTCACCATCTAGATTGCCTATAAATAGTGGCTCATGTTGCATTCATCAAGTGTGCCTTGAAAAGATTTCTATCCGATTCTCTCTTATAAAAACACACACTAACACTCACCTTGAATATCTAGTGAAGAGTTTGAAGGTTTCGAGGTCATCACCACTAATCATCATCATCAACCATCATCCCCATCATTAAGAAGAAGGATTCATCTACATTTTGTTAGATTGTTCCAAGTTTAATCATGTATTTGTAATTATCAATCATCTTAATGTTCATCATAATGCTCATTATGAGCTAAACTCCTTTTACCATCTAAAATCTATGAAGAAGCTTTGTTTTACTTGATAATTAATCAAGACATGTGATGTAGTCTAGTTAAGTACATGGTTATATTACAATTATCTTTTGATGAGAAATGTTTCACCATCTTAAATCACTAATTCAAAGTTGGTGGTTGTCAATCTCTTTGGCAATCGTTAATGATCGATTCATGTTCTTGAAAGATAGAAATACTTTGATACATTATCGAAACATGGATCCTTATATTGTACTTAGAAATGACGAGATATAAGTTATGGTGTATTTTTCTAAAACTTGGTAATCCAAAATGGCTTTGCTTAGGATATCAAATTAGCTAAAGAAACCATATGTTAATGGAATGTGTAATCATAACCTACTTAAATCAACCAAGGGGAGGTTGTGTGATGAACTACAATCACCCGAAGTTGTTAGAATTGGTATTCAAGAAATTGAAGTCAATCCTAATCTTTCTACTTAACGAAACTACTTGCCAACTTAAATTGACATCATTGAGATGGTATGACATTAGGAAAGGGTGGAATTTAAAATGCGCATGTCATCTCCTTAGTGCCAAAGATTCTCACTTTGGGTTAAGGAGTTATCTATCATATATTGCTACGGTAAGTTTATCACATGTCTACATATTAATTATCAATGCTAAAATGGAGTGGATTCTTGATCTTAGATGGCAACCTTCGTATAATTGAACAACTTGTTTAGAATTTCTTATCTTGGTCACCTATATATTATATATATATAATTATTTATATTTTATTAAAAGTTCAAAAATTAACCCCAAAATGATTAAAACCTCCGATTGAAGTAAAACAACGATTTATTATTAGAAACCTTTGTGTCAACGGATCGATACTTGGTTCTTACCAATACTATTCTACATATACGATAGGTACACTTGCCTATTTTGTGTGTGTTTTGTCTTTGTAGAAATCACTTTTATAAATTTAAAACACGATCTTGTGCAAAAGCTAAATATCCAATCTATCATATTTTATACAAGCTACACAGCACGCATCAAAGTTTTTGGCGCCGTTGCCGGGGACACGGTACATTTCTAAGAACGATCCAAGTTTTAATTTAATCATTGTTTATAGTTGTACAAATTTTTAACTTCTATTTCACTTTATTTTTAATTTTTACTAAATACTGAAATATAATTTTACGGCTAGCCTACTTGTTACCTTTATTTACCTTAACTTTACTCTAGTTTAATTAAGACCTTAGTTTAGTTTAGTTAAAAATAGCGTAGCATAACTCGTAGTTTAATACTAGACTAACCTTTTAGACTAACTTTAGCTAACTTTTGTTTTAGTGTTTAATTTTGATTTAGTCCCATGTATGTCCTCTACTTTTGAGCCTGAGCTTGTTTCTCCAATTTGTGAACCGGAACGACTCTTTCGTCGACGAACTCGTAAACGGACCACATAAACCGCAGAAGCAATCAAAGACGAATCAGTAGACGCCACCACATCAGGAGAAAATCAAACCGAAGAAATGATGGCGGCCCAGAACAATGAGCTGAACATGAGCCAGTATGCCAAGCCAACTCTTGAAGGCTACGGCAATGGAGTGGCTCCTGCCGAAATCACCGAAAATTTCGAAATCAAATCAAGCAGCATTCATATGGTGGAAAATTAGTTCAATTTTATGGTCTCCTCGAAGAAGACCCTCTTTCTCACATATCTCGATTCTTATGAATCTGCGGAACCTTTAAAATCCAAAACCGTTCAGAAGATCAAATCAAACTTAAACTCTTTCCTTTCTCTCTAAGGGGCCAAGACCTAGAATGGATAGAATCTCTTTTCTCTGGTTCCATTACCACTTGGGACCAGATGATTGAACAGTTTCTCCTCAAATATTTTCCGCCCGACAAAACTGCCAAATACCGAGCCAGCATTACCGGATTCCGGACCGATGATGATGAATCGTTACACGCAGCATGGGAAAGATACAAAAGTCTTTTAAGAAGATGCCCACATCATGGACTGAGCGTATGGTTACAAGTACAAAATTTCTTTAACGCACAATCCAGTCAAAACAAACAGGCCATCGACTAGATCGCTGGTGGAGACCTAGGATCCAAATCACCTAACGAAGCATTTGAAGTCCTGGAGAAGGCCGTAAAGAAGAGTTTCGCTTACAACCCACCAAGATCTACACCTACCCATAAAGGAATACACCACGTTGATTCCAACACCCTTGTCACAGCACAGCTTGAAGCTCTTTCTAAAAAATTCGAACAACTTCAAGCCGAGCTATCAAAAACAGACTCACCTGTGACACTTGTGGAGGAAATCATAAGACGAGTGACTGTAAACAAGTTATTATGGCCATGGAAGAAATGTTAATCCAATTAATGACCAAAATAAATGAAGCAGAAAAGAAAGCCGCCTCAAGAGCTGTTGATATCAGCGGAGTATTATTAAAACATGAAGCCGATCTCAAAAGTCATCAGAACTTAGAAACCCAAATCGGACAAATTGCCCGAAAATTATCCGAATGACCACCTGGCGCCCTTCCAAGCAACACAATCACCAACCCGAATGCAACAGCTAACGCCGTTACATTACAAAGCGGTACGACCACTGTTGTCTCACCAACCTCAGAACCAGTTATGGAGAAGAAGTCTCCTGATGAAACGTAGGAAAGGCTTACCCCGACAAGCATAATCCAACCTAAGGAGCCAGTCCGAACTTATGTTCCACCTATTCCATACCCCGGAAGACTGAAGCAGGAGCGATTGGAAGCCCAGTATAGGAAGTTTCTAGAACTCTTTAAACAACTCCATATCAACATCCCTTTTGTTGAAGCTATTGCTCAGATGCCAAAATATGCCAAGTTTCTCAAAGAAGTGCTGACAAACAAAAGGAAGCTGGAGGAACTCTCGCATGTCACCCTAAGTGAAGAATGTTCAGCTGTCCTCCAAAGCAAGCTACCAACAAAGATGACCGATCCAGGGAGCTTTACTATCCCTTGTCTCATAGGAAATTTATCTGTTAGCAATGCCCTGGCTGACTTAGGAGCTAGTATTAATTTAATGCCTTATGCGGTTTTTGCAAAACTAGGGATAGGAGAACCAAAGCCCACCCGCACGAGCATTCAGTTAGCTGACCGATCCATTAAATATCCTAGGGGCATTGTTGAAAACATGCTTGTCAAAATTGACAAATTTGTTTTCCCAGTAGATTTTGTGATTCTAGACATGGAGGAAGACAAAAGTGTACCTCTAATTTTAGGTAGTCCCTTTTTAGCCACCGCAAATTCTATCATTGATGTTTGCACCAGTAAACTCACTCTCAGGGTCAATGACGAGGTAATCACTTTTGACATAGGAAAATCTATGCAATATCCACAACAACACGATGACACCTTATATTGTGTTGACATCATAGACTCCATCGTAAGTTGCTATATGCGAGATTCCTCCATTAATACCCCTATAGAAACATAAGTCTTAGACAAAACACTCAACAAACCCATTTTAGAAAACGAAAATCTCAACAATAACTACCAAGAAGAATCAGAAACGATATGCGAAATCATTGAAAACAATGAAAAATCAAAACCATCAATTGAAGAACCACCAGCCTTAGAGTTAAAAGAACTACCAAACCATCTTAAATACGCCTTTCTAGAAAAAGACTCTCAACTCCCAGTAATTATTTCATCTCACCTTTCCAAAGAAGAGAAAGACGAACTTCTTAAGGTTCTCAAACACCATAAGAAGGCTATCGCATGGAAGATCATGGATATCAAGGGCATCAGTCCCTCCTTTTGTACTCACAAAATCCTCATGGAAGAAGAATA